>NC_056682.1:19672500-19932500 GCF_018350215.1 Panthera leo | reverse complement strand
AGTTGATACTAGAATGGATTAAGAATTTGGGGTTTTTGGTTGAGAGGAGAGCAGAAAAGAATGGGTTCAAACGTAAATGACTATCAACTTATTATAGACTGCTATTTGCCAAAGAGGTCATATATAACCCTAAAGGAAATCAAGTATCTAAAAGCACTAATAAACATGCAGAGGATAAAGAGAAAGAAATCCAAATATATCACTGAAGAAAATAATCAAAATGAGAAAGAAAGACAATAAAGGACCAGAGAAAATCACCAGAAAAAAAACACAAAACAAGCAAGAATATGGTAATAAATACATATCTGTCAATAATTACTGTGACTATAAATGGGCTAAATGCTCCAATCAAAAGACATAAGATAACAGAATGGTTAAAAAATCAGATTCATCCATAGGCTACCTACAGAGACTCATTTTAGACCTGAAGACACCTGCAGATTGAAAGTGAGGGGATGGAGAAACATATATTGTGCAAATAGATGTCATAAAAAGATAGAATAGCCATACTTACATCAGATAAATTAGGCTTTAAAACAAAGGCTGTACTAAAAATAATTCAAGAAACTGGAGATGTTGGTGAGGATGCAGAGAAAGGGGAACACTTTTGCACTGTTAATGGGAATGGAAACTGGTATAGCCATTCTGGAGAACAGTGTGGAGGTTCCTCAAAAAGTCAAAAATAGAACTACCCTACAACCCAGCAATGGTACTACTAGGTATTTATCCAAAGGATACAAAAATGCTGATTTGAAGGGGCACATGCACCCCAATGTTTATAGCAGCAATATCAACAATAGCCAAATTATGGAAAGAGCCCAAATGTCCACCAACTGATGAATAAAGAACATGTGTGTGTGTGTGTGTGTACACACACACACACACACACAATGGAATATTAATAGTCAAAAGGAGTGAAATCTTGCCATTTGCAACATTGTGTATGGAACTAGAGTGTATTATGCTAAACAAAATAAGTCAGGCAGAGAAAGACAAATACCATATAATTTCACCTACACGCAGAATCCAAGAAACATACCAGATGAACATAGGAGAAGGGAAGGAAACATAAGATAAAAACAGAGAGGGAGGCAAACCATAAGAGACTCTTAAATACAGAGAACAAACTGAGGGTTGCTGGAGGGGAGGTGGGTGGGGGGATGGGCTAAATGTGTGATGGGTACTAAGGAGGGCACTTGTTGGGATGGGCACTGGGTGTTATATGTAAGTGATGCATCCCTAAATTCTACTACTGAACGTGTTATTATACTACATGTTAATTAACTTGCATTTAAATAATTTTTTAATTAAATAAAACAAAGACTAACAAGAGACAAAGAAGAGCACTATATAACAATAAAGGGGACAATCCAACAAGATCTAAGAATTGTAAATATTTACACAGCCAATATGAGAGCACCCAAAAACATAAACAAAAACAAATGTAAAGGAACTAATCTATAATAATACAATAATAGTAGGAGACTTTAACACCACAGTCACATCAATGGACAGATTATCTAAACAGAAAATAAGCAAGGAAACAATGACTTTGAATGACACACGGGACCAGATGGACTTAACAGATATATTCAGAACATTGTATCCTAAGACAGCAAAATACACATTATTTTATTTTATTTTTATTTATTTTTATATTTTTTTAATTTTAATGTTTATTTGTGAGAGAGAGAGCACAAATAGGGGTGGGGCAGAGAAAGAGGGAAACATAGAATCCGAAGCAGGCTCCAGATTCCAAGCTGTTGGCACAGACAGCTCAGAGCCTGATGTAGGGCTCAAACTCACGAACTGAGAGACCATGACTTGAGCTGAAGTCAAAAACTTAACCGACTGAGCCACCCAGGTGCCCCTCAAAATACACATTCTTTTAAAGTGCACATGCGACATTTGCCAGAATAGATCTTACATGAAATCATAAAACATGTCTCAACAAACATAAGGCAGAAGTCATACCATGAACCTCTTTTGACCACACTGCTATGAACTAGAAGTCAACCAGAAGAAAAACTCTGGAAAGACCACAAATACATGGATGTTAAATGACATACTACTAAACCATGAATGGGCCAACCAGAAAATATAAGGAAAAAAAGTTTTTTTTAAATACTTGGGAACAAATGAAAAGGAAAACACTGTGGTCCAAAAACTTTAGGACAGAACAAAAGTAGTATATACCAGTCCAGAAAGAAGCCTAACTTTACACCTAAAGGAGCTAGAAAAAGAACAAATGAATCCTAAAGCCAGCAAAAGGAAGGAAATGCAGATTAGAGCAGAATTAAATGATATTTAAACTAAAAAAAAAAAGTAGAACAGATAAGTGAAATGAGAAGTTGGTTCTTTGAAAAAATTAATAAAATTGACAAACCTCTAGCCAGAATTATCAAAAAGAAAAGATTAAGGACTCACACAAAATCACATGAGAAAAGAAATACAGATAATTATAGGAGAAATACAGAGTATTCTTCTATAGGAGAATATTATGAAAAGCTATATGCCAACAAATTGACCAATGTAGATGAAATGGATAAATTTCTAGAAACATATAAATTACTGAAACAGGAAGATAGAAAACTTGGACAGACTGATAACCAGCAAAGAAATCGAATCAGTAATATCTCCCAACAAACAAAAGTCCAGGGCCAGATGCTTTCACAGATAAATTTCACCAAACATTTAAAGAAGAGTTAATACCTATTCTTCTCAAACCATTCCAAAAAATAGAAAAGGAAGGAAAATTTCCAATTTCATTCTAGGAGACCAGCATTACCCTTATACCAGTACCAGATAAAGACACCACAAAAAAAAAAAAAAAAAAAAAAAAAAAAAAAAAGAACTACAGGCCAATATCCCTGATGAACATAGATGCAAAAATCCTCAACCAAATATTAGCAAACTAAACCCAACTGTATATTAAAAAAATAATAATTCATCATGGTCAAGGGATTTATTCCTTGGATGCAAGCGTGGTTCATTATTCACAAATCGGCATGCTATATCACATCAGTAAAAGAAAGGATAATCCTTCTGCAACAAGCATGGGTCATATTCTTGTTCACTCTCTTTCTGCTGTCCTCTTGGTTCTTTGTTCCCTGCACAATATGCCAGGTGAACCCACAGAAAACGTTACTGCTATACAGTAGCAGTCACCCTGGCTCCAGACTGAGTTAAGGTCTGGAACACATTCCAACAGTGATGGATCAGCATCAGAGCTTGAGAAACAAGATTGCATGCAGGCAATGCCACAACAAGCCTGGCTGGCAGCAGCAGCTGAAATTGGTGAAGGACCAGTCAGCAGCACAAAACAGAGCCAGAAATAAAACAAGGTATGGAAGGCTATGTCCAAAATGGGTCTATGATAGCGTCACTATGTGGAAATCTAAGAATATCCTCTATGTCATCACAAAACCAGATGTCTACAAGAGCTTAGCTTCAGATACCTACGTAGTTTTGGGGGAAGCCAAGGCCAGGGCTTTGTCTTAGCAGGCATGACTAGAAGATGTTGAGAAACTCAAAGTTCAAGGTAAAGTTGTCTCAGACATTCAACACAGATTCCAACTGTACAAGCGGAGAGTGAAGAGGAAGAGGTTGATGAAACATATGTAGATGTTAACGATTCAGAATTAGTCACATCACATACAAATGTGTCAAGAGCGAAGACATCCAAGCCCTGAAGAACAACAGTAATGATACTATAAATCTTATTATGAAATTAACAATGTAACCATCTGAAAACAAGGGCTCATTTTTGTGTGTTTCAAAAGAATAAATGCAGCTTAGTTTGAAATATGTACTGTTTATATCATTAATAAAGTTATGGCTTCTTGTAGGATGAAAAAATAACCAAATGGATAAAGAAAAGGATAAGAACCATATCCTTTCAATAGATGAAGAAAAGCATTTGACAAAGGACAGCATCCATTCATGGTAAAAACCTTCAATAGAGTAGGGTCTGGATATAATAAAGCACACATATGAGAAACCCACAGCTCCTAGTATCCTTAATGGGGAAAAACCTGAGAGCTTTTCCTCTCTGGTCAGGAACAAGACGAGGATGTCCACCATCACCACTTTTATTCAACATAATACTGGAAAACCTAGTCACAGCAATCAGACAACAAAAAAAGAAAAGGCATTCATGTTTTCAGAGAAGAAGTAAAACTTTGACTATTTGCAGATGACATGATGCTCTATATAGAAAACCCAAAAGACCACCATAAAACCACTAGAGCTGATAAACAGGATGCATAATGAATATACAGGAATCTGTTATATTTCTATACACCAAAAATGATGCAACATAAAGGGAAATTAAGAAAATCCATGGGGTGCCTGGGTGGCTCAGTCAGTTAAGCGTCTGACTGCGGCTCAGGTCATGATCTCACAGTCTCCTGATCTCACAGGCTCGTGAGTTCGAGCCCCGCGTCAGGCTCTGTACTGACAGCTCAGTGCCTGGAGCCTGCTTCGGATTCTGTGTCGTCTTCTCTCTCTCTCTGCTCCTCCCCTGCTCATGCTCTGTCTCTCTCTGTCTCAAAAATAAATAAAAAACGTTAAAAAAAAGGAAAAAAAAGAAAATCCAATTTACAGTTGCACCAAAAACCGTAAGATCCCGAGGAATAAACCTAACCAAAGAGATGAAAGACCTCTACTCCCAAAACTATAAAACACTGATGAAGGACATTGAAGATAACACAAAGAAATGGAAAAGCATTTCATGCTCATGCATTGGAAGAACAAATATTGTTAAAATGTATATACTACCCAAAGCAATCTATACATTTAATGCAATCCCTATCAAAATACCAACAGCATTTTTCAGAGAACCGGAACAAACAATCCTAAAATTTGTATGGAACCAAAAAAAGACTCTGAATAGCCAAAGCAACCTTGAAAAACAAAAGCAAAGCTGGATACAGCAGAATTCCTTACTTCCAGTTATAGTACAAAGCTGTGGTGATCAATACATTCTGGTACTGGCAGGAAGATAGACAAATCAGTGGAACAGAATAGAAAACCCAGAAATAAACCTACAACTATATGGTCAATTAATTTTTAAAAAAGCAGGAAAGACTGTCCAAGAAAAGACAGTCTGTTCAATAAATGGAGTTGGGGAAACTGGATAGCTACATGCAAAAGAAGGAAACTGGACACACACAAAAATGCACAAAATATCTTACACCATACACAAAAATGAATTCAAAATGGATTAAAGACTTAAATGTGAGACCTGAAATCATAAAAATGCTAGACGAGAGCACAGGCAGTAACTTCTGTAACATCAGCTATACCAACTTCTTTCTACATATATCTCCTGAGGTAAGAGAAGAAAAAGCAAAAATGAACTATTGGGACCACATCAAAGTTAAAAACTTCTGCATAGCAAAGGAAACAATCAACAAAACTAAAAGGCAACCTATGGAATGGGAGGAGATATTTGCAAATGACATATTCAATACAGGGTTAGGATCCAAAATATATAAAGAACTTATAAAATTCAACACCCAAAAACCAAATAATCCAATTAAAAACTAGACTTCTCTTTTTCCAAAGAAGACATAAGGTTGGGCAACAGACACATAAGATGGACACCATCACTTATCAGGGAAATGCAAATCAAAACTACAATTAGATATCACGTCACGCCTGTCAGAATGGCTAAAAGCAACACCACAAGAAATGACAGTGTTGACTAGGATGTGGAGAAAGGGGAAACCTCATGCACTGTTGGTAGGAATGCAAACTGGTGCAGCCTCTGTGGAAAATAGTACGGAGTTTCCTCACAAAGTTAAAAATAGAACTAGCCATTACACTACTAGGTATTTACCCAAAGAATAGAAAAATACTAATTCAAAGGAATACATGCACCCCAATGTTTATGGCAGCATTATGTTCAATAGCCAAGTTATGGCAACAGCCCAAGTGTCCATTGTTAAATGAATGGATAAAGATGTGAGATATATATATATATCTCACATGTTTATCTTTATTATCGCATCTTTATGTATATATATATATATATATACACACACATATATATAAAATGAAATATTATTCAACCATAAAAAAGAATGAAATCTTGCCATTTTTCATGACATGAATGGAGCTAAAGTACTATGCTAAGGTGAAATAACTCCGTCAGAAAGACAAATACCATATGATTTCACTACAAGTGGAGTTTAAGAAACAAAACAAGCAAAGGGAAAAGAATAGAGACAAACCTAGATACAGACTCTTGAGAGAACAAAGTGATGGATACCAGAGGGGAGGTGGATGGGGGGATAGGTGAAATAGGTAATAGGGATTAAGGAGTGCACTTGTGATAACCACTGGGTATTATACGGAAGTATTGAATCACTACATTGTACATCTGAAACTAATATTACACTGTATGTTAACAAGAATTTAAATAAAAACTTAAAGAATTTTGGGCCCTTGGGGTGGGATGAATATATTTTGCTTGTGAGAGGGATGTCAATTCTAAGGTATCTAGAGGGTGAAGTGTTAGGAACTGAATTGTTTCCCTTCTGAATCCATATGTTGAAACCCTAACCCCCAGTACCTTAGATGTAACTGTACTTAGTGATAGAGCCTTTAAAGTGTTATTTAAGTTACAATGAGCTCATTTAGGTGAGCCTTAATCATTCTGACTAGTATCCTTATAAGGAGAAATTAGGACACTCAGAAAGACACTGGGGATTTGTACAGATACAGGCCAAATGTATACATAGCAAGAAGGCCACCATCTATAAGCCGAGGAGAGAGGCCTTAGGAGCAACCAAACTCCTGAGGCACTTTGATCCTGGATATCCAGCCTCCAGAGCTGTGAGAAAATGTTTGTGTTGTTTAGGTCCCTCAATCTGTGGAATTTCATTTGGGGAGTTTTAGCAAATTTTACAGGTGGCATTTCTGGTTCTGCCCACCGTATTCTAGCAGCCTGTCTCCCCTCACTCCATTTTTGCTCCCATAGTTGTGAATAAAAACATCTTCAGATACTGTCATATATTTTTTGAGGGACAAAATTGTCCCAGGTTGAGAACCATAGCTCTAGCCATAAACTGTAACAAGAAATGAGAGTATTGAATACCCCTCTTTGAACCTTGTGATTTGGCATTGGGGACATTGTCCTCTCCATATCCTTTTCAAACCCACTGCCTGCTCCTTCAAATGGTTAAATGTAGATACTTCCTAAGGTTACTTCTGCCTTCTTTTCTTTTTTTCTATATTTTTCTCCCTAATATTGTCATTTCTTTAGAAAGTGTTATGTCTAAACACATAGAGTTCACATGTAGTCTCTCTTGTCCTGGCACCTTTCCTGATTCCCAAATGTGATTTTCTACCTGCCAGTTTTCCAAACAGTTCTTGAAATGTCCACCTGAATATTCTTTTACTGCAAACTCCATGTATCTCAACTGAATACATAGTTTTCCCCAAACTGTCTCTTCCATATTCCCTATTCAGTTATAGTTTTAATTCAATTCAAAAGCTATTTTTAGTAACTCAAGATTTTGTGGTTTGGTACATAAGAAAATCACTTAAACAGATTTAAAGTAATGTGATAAGCACAATGATTTTATCTATCTATCTATCTATCTATCTATCTATATATATATAGAGAGAGAGACAGAGAGAGAGAGGCATGCAGAGACCTCTACAGGCATTCAGAGGAGGAAACTCTTATCTTGTCTAGGATGTCAGGAAAAGCTTCCTAGAGAAAGTGACACATGAGCTGAGACTAAAAGGAGAAGCCCAAGTTAGGTAAGGAAGAGAAGGTACAAAGGTATTTCAGACAGGTGAAATAGCATATTTAATTACAGTAGGTGGAAAGGATAACAGAAAATACCCAGTTTATTTTTTGTTAATTTATGTCAGGCAAAGGTGAACATGTCTTCTGTGTAAATACTGTGTGCACCTATATTTCCTTTAAGAAATTTTAAATTTTAATTTGTTGTTTCAAAAACTGTGGAAAGTTTATGGAGTGCCTGGCTGGCTCATTTGGTAGAGCATGCAACTCTTAATCTCAGGGTTGTGAGCTGAAGTGCCAGAGTCTGTTTAAGTTAAAAAAAAAAAAAAAAATATATATATATATATATATATATATATATATATATATATATATATATATACACACACAGACACACATATATGTGTGTATGTGTGTATAATTAAATAGATGTATATTTATAACAAATAAAAAGCACTATGGACAGTTGAGAGGCCAAATTTTCTTCTACAATAATTTTCCTTTGCCATATTAATTAACAAGAATACCAATTTCCCATATCCTCACTAACACAGAATATTAACTTCTTCCATTTGGTCTTAAAATTGTTTTTTAAGCTTCAAAGATACTGATATTATTTTTAATGATATCTGTTCTGATCAGGATCTCCAAAACTCCTGTATTGATAAATCCAGACATAAATTCTCTAAGCCAGGCACAAATTGTGACTATGCCCTGAAGAACATTGTCTATACAATGTTCTATGTTGTGTCCACAATAGAGTGGCCCCTACGGTCTTCTAAGTATCTTCTGGCTATGCTGTTGTGAATAGCTAACTCACTGATTTCATCTGCTTACAGTTGTAGCTAATCTTCAGAATTAGCAAGGATTCTGAATGGTGTGCTTCCTCACTACATCAGAGGTAATAGTACTTCCAATGCTCCTTGCTGGGGAAGGCAGGTATGGTTGCAGGAGCTTTAGTATAGAGTCCCAAGATGCTGGGTCTTTCTTATTAGGGCAGGAGAAATATCTTTTTCTAACTTGTTTTATTTTTAATGTTTGCACTATGTCTAGCAGATATTGATGGGTTGATCGATTGTACATGGCTGGCATTTCTTCTTGTTTACCAGTCCAGATACACATTTTACTCAATTTTTGTATCTACCCGGTCATTTCAGAAAGATACCATATCTAACTTTAACCCATCTATCCTAAACCCTTGCACTGACTCTTCTCTTAATGAACTTTTCAAACATATTCTTAAAAATGAACAGTTTCCTTTTAGAGTCTAGTACTTTGGCAAGACACTATATTCTCTATTTCTTGTAGAAAGTCTACAAAGTAGGTACTATTTTCATATTTTGTCAGTGAGGAAACTGAGACTCAAGATCCTTGAACAACATATCCAAATTATAGTAGATATATATCTAATCTGATTTTTAGGTCAGCCAAACCAGTGTTCCCTCTTTCTAATGGTCCAAGCCTTCTTGAGGTGATATATCTTTAAGTCACTTAAAGCTTAGAAAATAACATGTAAAAAATACATAAGATATTTCAGAATCCGAGCCATTAGCTGAATATAAAATATTTCATTATTCTGTGCATAAGTACTTATTTGGTGGGAATTATTTGACAGCTAATTTGTCTGAAAGATGCAACTTAACCAAGTGTTAAGACCTCTGTGATGTTGCCCAGGTATATATGGTTCTATTGTAACTCATGTTCATGCAAAAGAAGAGAAATAAACTTGTCCAACTATTTTAGTTTGACGATAGTCATGCCAGAAGCTGGAATTTCTACTTCAGAAAAAACTTCAGAACTACCATCCCCAAAAAAGGAAACTGATAAAGTAAGTAGAGTTGGAAAGAGAAGATAATGAACACAACAGCTAAAGCCATGAGTCTCAATATAGTTTTCTTTGTTCCCTAAAGACTGTAGCACAAGCACAGTCTCAGAGTCACTACTTGTACATGGTAGGGACTGGCTCAGTCCAGAAATCTCAGTTCTTGCTCTAGCTCTGCCTTTGTATTCCCAGGTCTTACATCATCAGTTGGAAACAATATTCACTAGTAATACTTGGACATAAGGAAATTGTATAAGCATCAAACTCTAGTAGTTATTTCAACCAAATTTAGCTCCAAGAAGACTCAGTCTTTGTATTAGGGGAAAAAACAGAGTCCCCCCTAGCTTGCCAGATTTTAGAAGGCTATTTTCCTGCAACTCAAGGGAGATGTGATTGTGTGTGTGTGTGTGTGTGTGTGTGTGTGTGTGTGTGTGTGTGTGTTTAACAGCTTGGGCATCATCTTAGAAAATTAGAGGCAGAGATCCCATTATTTCCCATATCTTCCTTCTGTAGGATAAAAAGTAGCTCGAGGTTAAATTTTCTGGGATGTGTATGTGGGATGAGAGGAGTTGGACACCTGAGGAGTTTTTGTCTATTTTAGTCTTGGTGGTAATTTGATATTTCTTCATAGGTAAATTTGAAGCACAGAACATTATATTAGTAAGAAAACATAATCTAAAGCAAGCGTTTGCATAAGTGCCATCTTCAATATTTTTTTATTGTGCATTTCAATTGTTTTTAAGAATAGAAGTTGGCTCGTAAAGAAAAGTACAAAGAGAAGAGAGGGTCAATTCGTGAGTCATGAATAGTGACAAGTGAAATTATATGGAGAAAGGAAATCAATCCCACCAAATGAAAAAGGGCAAAGGAGGGGTTGAAATAAATGAATCATTACCCACAAGAATCCATTTTCTCCACATTTGTGAGCTAGAATCTGAAAAAGGCCTTGATGCGTTATCAGTAATGAAATATTATCAATAGATTTCTAACCAACTTCAGAGACAACGACTTGTAACCGCTCAGGGTATGTGCTTTGCTTTGCTGGGAGAAAGCTGTGAAACATTCCAAGGCAGAATCTCTCTTTGTAATTTTATTTTTTCTTCCCATTTATGCTCATGAAGTTTAACTGAGTAGAGTTCAGTTGGGTTTGTAAATTTTATTTGGATGTATCAAACATCTGACTATGCAAAGTATTAGAACAACTCTGATTTGAATTAAAGATTGCATTTGAGTCAGAGCCTCACTTCGGCTGATCTGTACCCTTGGGAGACATATTCATCTTGTTGGCACTCCTTTTCTCTTCCAGACACTGAGGCTGTAGATCAGCTTGCCTTTCAGGTTTGTTCCAACTGAAAGTCTATGGAGCAGGAAATGATAGTTAATTCCTCTACTGACTATATGAGAGAACATTACCATGTCCTTAAAAAATGTGATATCTTAAACTATTACTATTACAAATTTGTATTAGAAAATTGTGTTAGAAATTAAATAAAGAGGAGGATCCAGAAACCTTACCAATGTTGACTACCAGGGTAAAATTTACCCCAGCTTTTGAAAGTCTAAACTGAATTCAAAGATTTGTCTTTTGAAATATAACTTATTCTGTTTGTATTACTCAGGGTTCTCCAGAGAAATAGGACCAATAGAAATTGAAATAGAACCAATATATACACACACATCCACACCAATAATTATAATGGATGAAGGGCTTATTAAAAGGATTGGCTCACAAGATTATGGAGGTTGACAGGTCCTACAGTGTCCAGGATGAGTCAACAAGCTGGGGACCCAGGAGAACCAGTGGTGTAGCTGTGATCTGAAGGTTGGCAGGCTAGAGACCCAGGAAGACCTGATGTTTTAGTTAGAGCTGGTAGTGAGGAAAAATCTCATGCCCCAGTGTGAAGGCCATCAGGCAGGAGCATTTACTCTTACTCTGGAGAGGGTCTGGTTTCTGTTTTATTGAGGTCTTTCACTGATTAGATGGGGCCTTCCTACATTATGAAGGGCAATCTGCTTTACTCAGTCTTCCAATTCAGATGTTAATATCACCCCAAAACACCCTCACAGAAATACCCAGAAGAATGTTTGATGAATAAATATTTGGGTATTCCATGGCCCAGTGAAGTTGACACAAAAAATATATCATCCTACTATCCAAAGAGTCATAGCTATTGTGTTCTGTGTTCCCATTTTATTTTGTAGTATATGTGGTTTAAATTTGGCAGAGAGGCTAATGTGCTATTTCTTAGATTCATTTGGAATGCAAAACTGGCACTTTGCCATGAGAAATGCCTAATGCCATTATGCATGTGTGTTTTTGGTTAAGTTAGTTAATGAGATCCCATTTTCTTGGAAAGGTTTATGTTCCTTGGAGGAATGAGGTATGCTCTCTGAGAAATGATTTGCTTAGCCTAGGATTGCACCTATTATTATAATCATGATATGGAATGAAATGTAGAAATTAAATAGTATGGTCATGTCTACACAACAGCAAATATTTCAGCTAGGAACAAAATGGTACCTGAGAAATGAGAGCTTTTATTGGGAATCTTTAAGTGACTATTTCAATTCAAAATTAAAGGGTAAGGGAAATCAGTTTTGTATCAAAATGAAGGAGTTGAGAGAGAAAGAAGATATGAAAAGAATTACAAAAAAAAAAAGAACTAAAGAATTAGGGCCTACTTGTCTGTGTAAAATGGTCATGATTTCTCTTTAGAGCAGGTTTTATTGCTCTGCATCTAGGGATAGGAAATGTTTCACACTTGGCACTCTGGTCATATGAAGCCTGACTGCTAAGAGTCATAGGTGTTTTTGTGAGTGACATTTTCTGTATCCTGCCCTCTTCTAGACTCTCATCTTCCTATGCACCCTACCTTTGCATATTTCATTTAATTGCCTTCCACATTCCATTCAAATGCTAGGCCATTTTAAAAAAAAAAACAGATTATAATGGTAAGAAGGGGGAGTAAGTCTGCTTTTCAGTGAAGAAATCGAACAGTCCCTTTGCTCAGACACACTTCCCAATGATAAAAGATTAAATTCTACCTCACAAATTTATTTAAAAAAAGAAAAGATTATAAAAGGATACTTTTAAAAACTTAATTCAGGGAAGCATTGTCTCTGAATCTCAATAAATTCCATGGGCTGCATTAGGATTCTGGAACTTTCTGATTGATAGACATCCCTCATTTATTTATATATATATATACACAAATATATATATATATTTGTGTACATATATTTATATATATATTTATATATATCCTCATATATATATATTTATATATATCCTCATATATATGTATATATTTATATGTATTTATATACTCATATATATGTGTGTGTATATATATAAAGCAATATTTATACATAAACTTACAATTCTTCATGCAACCAAGTCATATTTTCATAAGGCTTTTTTTTTCTTTTTTTGTGCTCCCACTTCTTCTGTGTCTGACACTATACCCAGGTTCACTGTACTACAGCTGGGGGAAATCCTGGGAGAGAAGGCGAGGGAAAATGAGAGATTTAGTACTTATTAGTTAGTGATACTCTGAGGGTAATGGTAATTCTGCCTGGCTGTCTTCAGTCAGCCTTCCTGAGCCCTGGGATACAGGAGGTAAACTTTTCTTAAAATTCTCCTGCACCCAGGAGCAGGCACCTTAAAATAATATTGGTTATATTTTAGGATTATGATGATCCAGAACAAGGACTGGAGGATCTAAAGGAAGATTGGATGGGTCCTAAAGTAAATTCTACTTATGTCTTGATTTTGTTTGTATGTATTCAACAAATATTTATTGATAGCCTATTATATTTCAGGCACAGTTCTAGCTAGCGAATGAGAGATCTGCTTTCATAGACAAATATGTGTTCTAGGTAGTAGGGGAACAGTAAAAATTAAAAATATATGTATATACATTTAAAAATTTTCACTGTTACATATAGCAGTGTGTGTGTGTGTATATATATGTATTATATATACAATATGTTATTGTAACAGTATGTTATAACATAGTATGTTGTTATAACATAGTATGTTGTTATAACATAGCAACATTATATGTAATAATGTAATAATAATATATAAATGTATAATATGTATTATATAATATACATCATAATGTTTTATATGTAACATTAACATTACATATACATCTCTCTCTCTCTCTATATATATATATATAGAGAGAGAGATGTATATATAAGAAGAGAGAATATCAAGTAGTGATACCACCAGAGTGATAAGTAGAGTTATAGATCGCTATAAGGGAAGAGCTCACTAAATAAACTTGGGGACTGATGTCTGAATGATCAGAAATAGCAGGTAGTACTCAGACACCAGACTCTTGCCTCACTTCGTCCAGTCTGCTGGATCATACAGTGGAATTTATTTATTTATTTAGTTATTTATTGGACATTCTGTATTTGAATTGACAAATGGCTGCTTTAGGAGAAGGAGGGAATTCCATTAATCATAGCTGCTCTCAACCATCGGAAATATAATCACATAAATATGGATTTTGTTAAAACAAAAATGTCTGCTTTATGGTAGTATTGCTTATGTGTGTATCTATACTTCTTTGCCAGTAATAAAAGGGCCGCTCTTACCCACTGTCCTTTAATGGATATAAAAATAATAATAATAATTTCTGCTGTATTATAAGTCTCAGGCTCTACTGACTATAAAACAGTTTTTAGTTATTCCAGAAAAGTGGAAAATACGAGGCAGTCTCTATAGTTGAGCCTTTCTGCTCATTTAATAATTACATCTCTGTTTGTCTATCTGCCATGTGTATTCTTGTTTCAGTCAAAGCTTCACTTTAGCTTTGATGTTATGTAGGCTTTTTACCATCACTGAAATTTCTCCTTCTTGGAAAAAATTTTCCTCATGATCTGTCTTACTAAAGGTAACCATCCAGTTAGGATGGTGAGTGCCATAGATTGTCTCTTTCCTGTTTGAATCTGTTCTGCTTATTGTTGTCATATGATACAAGGCTTTTTGCCATGTGATTTTGTAGAACTTGGTGGAGAGACAAGAAACACTGAATTCCCTTCATTGCTTTTATGCCATCAGTTTCTTGCCTTTTCTACTATGCTTTCTTTGTATTTTATGACCACATGAAGAACATCGGAATCAGTCTTACAGCATGTCAAGTCTGGGTGAGACTGAGATTTATAAGGAGTATTTTGAGGCTAGAGTTTTTGTTTTGTTTTGTTTTGTTTTGTTTTCTTCCCCTTGGGCACTTTGCTGCCTTCCAAGGCTGTATTCCAGGTGCTAGTGGTCCTTCCATGGTTATGTCAATAGACTTTTAAATATAAAACCAACTCAGTATTTTCTAACATGAAGTCTTCTAATTCCTTAATGGTACTATAAAGGATGTAGAGTTGTGGCCCAAAGTACTTTCTTTGTTCTATCACTACATGTAAAGCTTCTTTGAATGTGTGTAACTTTCTTATGTTGTGAACTTCTCATCAAGGTAATTTTTCTCCATTGTGTGATAGCTTTATATGGTAACTCAGATCAGGATACATAGATGTTTATTAAGATGATAAATGATTAAATTAATGAGACATGGAACACAGAAATCATGGAGACTGAATCAACAATATAGTTGATATTTGAGGATAAACATCTTTTACATGTTTATATGAAAATTTTAATTTAAAATAAGGAACCTATTAGGTAAAGCCATGATGAGTTGAGGCAGTTTAATTTTTAATTTATTTTTGAATGTAATTTGTCAAATTGGCTAATATACAATGTGTAAAGTGTGTTCTTGGGATATATATATATATATATATATATATATATAGACAGACACACACACACAATATATATGTATATATACACAATATATATATATACCCCCCAAACCAAGAATAATATATATATATACAATATATATATATGCTATATATCTATATATATACACTATATATATATACTATATATATACACAATATATACATAGTATATATATATACACTATATACACTATACTATATATATAGTATATACATATATACTATATAGTATATATATATACACTATATACACTATACTATATATATAGTATATATATATATATAGTGTATATATATATATACTATATATATAGTATATATATGTATATTGTGTGTGTGTGTATATATATATATATGTGTATATATACTATATATATATATACATATATATATATATATATATATGTATATATATATATATATACACAAAGCACATCTTCTTTATCCATTCATCAGTTGATGGACATTTAGGCCCTTTCCATAATTTGGGTATTGTTGAAAGTGCTGCTATAAACATTGGGGTACAAGTGCCCCTATGCATCAGCACTCCTGTATCCCTTGGGTAAATTTCTAGCAGTGCTATTGCTGGGTCTTAGGGTAGGTCTATTTTTAATTTTTTGAGGAACCTCCACACTGTTTTCCAGAACAGCTGCACCAGCTTGCATTCCCACCAACAGTGCAAGAAGGTTCCCATTTCTCCACATCCACGCCAGCATCTATAGTTTCCTGAGTTGTTCATCTTAGCCATCTGACCAGTGTGAGATGGTATCTCAGTTTTTTGTTTTGTATTTCCCTGATGATGAGTGACGCTGAGCATCCTTTCATGTATCTCTTGGCCATTTGGGCGTCTTCTTTGGAAAAGTGTCTCTTCATGTCTTCTGCCCATTTCTTCACTGGGTTATTTGTTTTTGCTGTTGAGTTTGGTAAGTTCTTTATCGATTTTGGATACTAACTCTTGATCTGACATGTCATTTGCAACTATCTTTTCCCATTCCATTGGTTGCCTTTTAGTTTTGTTGATTGTTTCCTTTGCAGTGCAGAAGCTTTTTATCTTGGTGAAGTCCCCATAGTTCATTTCTGCTTTTAGTACCCTTGCCTTTGGAGATGTGTTGAGCAATAAATTACTGTGGCTGAGATCAAAGAGGTTGTTGTCCGCTTTCTTATTTAGGGTTTTGATAGTTCCCTGTCTCACATTTAGGTCTTTCATCCATTTTGAGTTTATTTTTGTGTATGGTGTAAGAAAGTTTTCTAATTTCATTCTTCTTCATGTTGCTGTCCAGTTGTCCCAGGACCATTTGCTAAAGAGACTGTCTTTTTTCCACTGGATACTATTTCCTGCTTTGTCAAAGATTAGTTGGCCATACATTTGTGGGTTCTCTATTCTATCCCATTGGTCTGTGTGTCTGTTTTTATGCCAGTTCCACACTGTCTTGATGATTACAGCTTTGTGGTAGAGGCTAAAGTCTGGAATTGTGATGCCTCCCACTTTGGTTTTCTTTTTCAATATTACTTTATCTAGTCAGGGTCTTTTGTGGTTCCATACAAATTTTAGGAGTGTTCTAGCTTTGAGAAGATTGCAAATGCAATTTCGATTGGGATTGCATTGAATGCGTAGGTTGCTTTGGGTAATATTGACGTTTTAACTATATTTTTTCTTCCAATCCATGAGCATGGAATGGTTTTCCCTTTTTTTTGTGTTTTCTTCAGTTTCCTTCATAAGTCTTATATAGTTTTCAGCATACAGATATTTTATGTCTTTGGTTATATTTATTCCTAACTATTTTATAGTTGCTCGTGCAATTGTAAGTGGGATCAATTTCTTGATTTCTATTTCTGTTGCTTCATTATTGGTGCATAGAAATGCATCCCACTTATGTACATTGATTTTGTACCCTGCGACTTTGCTGAATTCATGTATCAGTTTTAGCAGGCTTTTGGTGAAGTCTTTCGGGTTTTCCATGTAGAGTATCATGTTAGCTGTGAAAAGTGAAAGTTTGACCTCTTCTTTGCAAATTTGGAATCTTTTTATTTCATTTTGTTTTCTGATTGCTGATGCTAGGACTTCCAACACTATGTTAAACAACAGTGGTGAGAGTGAATCTCCCTGTTGTGTTCCTGACCTCAGGGGGAAAGCTCTTAATTTTTCCCCATTGAGGAGGATATTAGCTGTGGGCTTTTCATATATGACTTTTATGATGTTTAGGTATGTTCTTTCTATCCCAACATTCTTGAGGGTTTTTATTAACAACGGATGCTATATTTTCTCAAATGCTTTTTTTGCATCTTCTGACCATATCCTATGGTTCTTTATTTTATTAATGTGATGTATCACATTGATTGATTTGCAAATATTGAACCACCCCTGCAGCCCAAGATGAATCCCACTTGATCATTCATGGTGAATAATTCTTTTTATATGCTGTTGAATTTGATTTGCTAGCAAATATCGATTTGCTAGACTTTTTGCCTCCATGTTCTTCAAGGATATTGGCCTGTAATTCTCCTTTTTTGTGGGGTCTCTGTCTGGTTTGGGAACCAAGGTAATGCTGGCTTCATAGAATAAGTCCAGAAATTTTCCTTCCCTTTTTTTCGGGGGGAGGGGCGAGAGCTTGAGAAGGATAGGTATTAACTCTGCTTTAAATGTCTAATAGAATTCCCCTGGGAAGCCATCTGGTCCAGGACTCTTATATGTTGAAAACTTTTTGATGACTACTTCAATTTCTTCACTAGTAATGGGTTTGTTAAAATTTTCTATTTCTTCCCATTTAAGTTTTGGTAGTGTGTGGGTATCTAGGAATTTGTCCATTTCTTCCAGATTGTCCAGTTTGTTGGCATATAAATTTAAAAGTATTCTCTGATAACTGCTTGTATTTCTGAGGGATTGGTTGTGATAAGCCCATTTACCTTCATGATTTTATCTATTTGGGTCCTCTCTCTTTTCTTTTTGAGAAGTCTCGCTAGGGGGTTATCAATTTTGTTTATTTTTTCAAAAAAACAGTTCTTAGTTTCATTGATCTGTTGTACTGTTTTTGTTTTTGTTTTATTCTGTATTTATTTCTGCTCTGATCTTTATTATTTCTCTTCTTTTGCTGGGCTTGGGGTGTCATTGCTGTTCTGCTTCTATTTCCTTTAGGTGTGCTGTTAGATTTTGTATTTGGGATTTTTCTTGTTTCTTGAGATAGGCTTGGATTACAATATATTTTCCTCTTAGGACAGCCTTTGCAGCATCCCAAGGGGTTTGGACTATTGTGTTATCATTTTCATTTATTTCCATATATTTTTTAATTTCTTCTTGAATTGGCTGGTTGACCTATTCATTCTTTAGTAGAATATTCTTTAACCTCCATGCATTTGGAGGTTTTCCAAGGTTTTTCCTGTGTTGATTTCAACCTTAATAGCTTTGTGATCTGAAAATGTGCATAGTACAATCTCAATTATTTATATTTATTGAGGGCTGTTTTGTGACCCAGTATGTGATCTTTCTTGGAGAATGTTCCATGTGCACTCGAGAAGATTGTGTATTCTGCTGCTTTAGGATGAAAAGTTCTAAATATATCTGTCAAGTTCATCTGGTCCAGTGTATCATTCAGGGCTATTGTTTATTAATTTTCTATCTAGATGATCTGTCCATTGTTGTAAGTGGAGTATTAAAGTCCCTTGCAATTACCACATTCTTACAAATAAGATTGCTTATGTTTGTGATTAATTGTTTTATATATTTGGGTGCTCAGTATTTGAAGCAGAAACATCTATAATTGTTAGCTCTTCTTGATTGATAGACCCTGTAATTATGATATAATATCCTTCTTCATCTCTTGTTACATCCTTTAGTTTAAAATCTACTTTGACTGATATAAGTATGGCTACTCCAGCTTTCTTTTGACTTCCAGTAGTGTGATAGATAGTTCTCCATCCCCTCGCTTTCATTCTGAAGGTGTCCTCAGGTCTAAAATGGGTCTCTTGTAGACAGCAAATAGATGGGTCTTGGCTTTTTTTTTTTTTTTTTTTTTTTCCATTCTGATACTCTATGTCTTTTGATTGGAGCATTTAGTCCATTTACATTCAGTGTTATTGTTGAAAGATATGACATTAGAGTTTTTGTGTTATCTGTAGATTTCATGCTTGTAGTGATGTTTGTGGTACTTTGCGGTCTTTGCAGCATTCCACTCAGAGTCCCCCTTAGCATCTCTTGTAGGGCTGGTTTAGTGGTGATGAACTCCTTCACTCTTTGTGTGGGAAAGCCTTTATCTTTCCTTCTATTCTGAATGACAGGCTTGCTGGATAAAGGATTCTTGGCTGCATATTTTTCCTTTTTAGCACATTGAATATTTCCTACCATTCCTTTCTGGCCTGCTCCATTTCAGTAGATAGGTCTGCTACTACCCTTATGTATCTATTCTTGTAGGTTAAAGCCCATTTGTCCCTAGTTGCTTTCAGAATTCTCTCTTCATCTTTGTAATTTACTAGTTTGACTATGATATATTGTGTAGAAGAACGATTCCTATTATGTCTGAAGGGAGTTGTCTGTGCCTTCTGGATTTCATTGTCTGTTTCCCTACCCAGATTGGGCAAGTTATCAGTGATGATTTGTTCAGGTACACCTTCAGCCCCTTTCTATCTCTCTTCTTCTTCTGGAACTCCTATGATACGGATAGTATTACGTTTCATTGAATCACTTAGTTCTCTAATTGTCCCCTTATGGCCCAGAATTTTATTGTCTTTTTCTCAGCTTCATCTTTTTCCATAATTTTGTCTTCTATTTCAGTTATTCTCTACTCTGCCTCTTCAATCCTTGTCACCACCTCTAGTTTATTTTGCACTACATTTACGACATTTTTTAATTCATCATGACTATTTTTTAGTTCCTTGATCTCTACACCAGTAGATTCTCTGCTGTCTTATATGTTTTTTTTTTTTTCAAGCCCAGTGATTAATCTTATGACTCTTATTCTAAATTCTTGTTCAGTTATATTGTTTACATCTGTTTTAATCAATTCTTTAGCTGTCATTTCTTTTTGGAATTTCTTTTGAGGAGAATTCTTCTGTGTGATCATCTTGGCTAGTTTTCTGTCCCTTAGGTGTTTTAAAAGCTTGTTATATGACCTGCACCTGCCAGCACTTCTATATTAAAGAGGGGTCATACAGTGTCCAGGGTCTGGGCTTTCAGGAGGTATTTTTTGGAGTGTGTTACTTGCTGTCTGTTGTTGTGACTTTGGTTGCTTTATGTTCCTACTTGTAGTGATGTTTTGGACCCTCCATCAGATGTGCTTTGATTTGTTCCTTGAATTAACCCTGGAAAAGAAAACAAACAAAACAGAAGAAAAACAAAAACACCAGTTACAGCAAAACACCAGGGTGGGGGCATTGTTAATGGAAGAGGCCTTATCCAATACAAAGAGAGAAATGACAGGGGTAAGGAAAAAGAAAGGAAAGAAAATTGACCAGGCAGAGAACCTATATGGCTTAATCCAGAGAGAGAGAGAGACAGAGAGAGACAGAGACAGAGACAGAGAGGGAGGAGAAAATAAAGGAGATATAGAACAGGTATAAAGAGAATAGTTTAAATATGTCTGCTTAAACAAACCAACAACCAGAATAACCAGACTAGAGGAGGGAAGAAATACGGAGAAAAGGAAGAAAAAAAAAAATATTTTTTTAGAATTGTCCAAGAATTAAATCAGAAAATGCAAAACCGCTGGGTGCCCTAGAACCTGTGGCACCTCTGGTCTGGAGGAGGGGCTGTCTGGTTCCTTGTCGTCGATCCAGCTCCTGATACGCAGTTACCAGGTGCGGAGGGGCGTGGTTTGGTGTGGCGGTCCCGCCTCCCAGGTGGGCCTGCTGTCCTTCCCTGAGGCCCCACCTTGGTGGTGCTGGGGAGAACAATGGCGACATCCCAGTCCCTCCTCCACCAGCGGGTGTCGCAAACCGCTCTGTTCAGGCCCTCCTCACAGTGCTGCAGGCGCGAACGAGGGCGTTTGGTCCTGTGCCTTCCTGGCACTTGGCTGGAACTTAAACCTTAATGTCTTAAAGGGTCCTGCTCTGTGCACCCCACTTCCGGGGAAGAGCTGCTCCACCGTTGCCTCGCAGTGCCGCGCACGCAGTTTGTCACCCTCTGCTGTCTCCTGCTCCTCCCTGGTCCTTGGCTGGCATTTAAACCCCGATGTCTTAAAGGGTCCCGCTCCACGCGCCTCGGTTCCAGGTAAGAGCCACTCGGCGTCGCCTCACAGTGCCGCGCATGCGGTTTGTCCCCCTTCACCGACTTCCACACCTCCCGGGCGCTTGGCTGGGATTCAAACCCCAGTGTCTTAAAGGGTCCCTCTCCTTGCTCCCCAGTTCCGGGGAAGTGCCACTCCATGCCACCAATAAATGGCCTCTGGCTGGTGGGCACAGGCAGTCTTTGTCCTTTGAACAGTTATATACCTTCTTCCCACAGCTCCAGGAAGGGGATTGCTTTCTTCCACTGCGGACTGTGTCTCTGAACTCACTACTGAGCCCAGGGCTGGCTTTCCTCTTCCCCAGGTGTGCCAACGGGGCAGCCAGCCCCTACGAGAAACCCCCGTAGTTAGAGATTGGATCTTTCTCCGTCCTGGTCCATGGTTTTTCTCTTGTCCAGATGCTGTCCTACACTTCCCCAGCCTCTCTTTCTCTTCCCTTTGTCTCTCCGGCAGAGGGGAATCTCTCCCATCTGTGCCTATGCGGCCCATTTTCTCTCTCCCAGCTTGCAGTCACGTACCTATGGCCTGCCAGGTTGTCCCTGTGGACCCCTGGAGATGTCTTTGTCACTCTGCAGCCTGGACTCTTGGAATTCAAAGTCCTTTGGCCTCAACACTGCTGGCTTTGAGGGACCAGGGAACTCCGGGTCCCCATACTTCTCAGCTATGTTGGATCTCCTCCGTACGGTGGAATTTAAATTTCAGAAACTATTAGATTAGATAAAATTGAGAGATCTTTAATGCTTGTGAAACTCTAAGATACACGTAGCCTTTGCTTTCTTTGGAGGGGGTGGTAGGGGCAGAAATACTAAAAATACTTTGGTTTTTCCTGACAGAAAAATCATAACTTTATTGAGCACTTACTATATCCTAGGTACTATGCATCATTTCATTTGATTCTCTCAGCAATCCATTGTGTTAGGGCTTGTTGGTGGAACCCTGTTACCTTGCTGCCTTCTACCTAATCTTTGGCACGTGGCATTTCTGCAGTAGGAAATATCTTTATGTGGCCTTCAATCTGTCTAAATTTTTCTCTAACTTATCATCTACCTTCTAAATAAAAGTTTATTAAAGAGTATTTGCCTTCTCTAATGCTTTCTCATAGTTTCATTTTGAGTATACTTTTTTTCTTGTGTTTTAATTAGTACTGGTAGATAGTAACTAAGTTGATTTACAACTCATTTTTTTCCAGTTTTTTAAGGTATAATTAAGCTATTTAATTTTTTAATGTTTACTTATTATTTTTGAGAGAGAGAGAGAGAGAGAGAGAGAGAGAGAGAGAGAGAATGTGAGTGGGGGAGGGGCAGAGAGAGAGGGAGACACAGAATCCAAAGCAGGCTCTAGGCTCTGAGCTGTCAGCACAGAGCCTGATGTGGGGCTGGAACTCATGACTGTGAGATCATGACCTGAGCTGAAGTTGGATGCTTAACTGACTGAGCCACCCAGGCACCCCCAAATAATGTAAGCTATTTATTTATTTATTTTTTTTAATTTTCTTTTGACTTTTTTTTTTATTTATTTTTGAGACAGAGAGAGACAGAGCATGAACGGGGGAGGGGCAGAGAGAGAGGGAGACACAGAATCAGAAGCAGGCTCCAGGCTCTGAGCCATCAGCCCAGAGCCCGACGTGGGGCTCGACCTCACGGACCGTGAGATCGTGACCTGAGCTGAAGTCGGCTGCTTAACTGACTGAGCCACCCAGGCACCCCCAAATAATGTAAGCTATTTAAAGTGTACAACATGATGATTTGATCTTCATATATATTGTGAAAGGATTTCCCCACTACCTAGTTACTTAACACATTTGTCACCTCACATGTTTATTGCATATTTTATCCATCCATCCATCTATTCATCCATCCATCTATGGGTGAGATCATTTAAATTCTACTCTCAGCAAATTTCATTATGCGGTACAGCGTTATGAGCTGTAGTCACCATGTTACTTATTAGATCTTCAGACCTTATTTATTGTTCATCTCCTAACTGAGTGTTTGTACCTTTTTTTTTTTTTTTTTTTTTTTATCAATCTCTCCCTAGTTCCCCTTCCCTGAAGTCCTCAGCAACCTTTTTCTACTCTTTATTTCTGTGATGTTGAGGTTTTTAAAAAAAAAAAAATTCTGCACAGGGGAACCAGGGTGGGTCAGTCGGTTAAGTGTCCAACTTTGACTCAGGTCATGATCTCACAGTTCATGGGTCTGAACTCTGCATTGGGCTCTGTAATGACAGCTCAGAGCCTGGAGCCTGCCTCAGGTTCTGTGTTTTCCTCTCTGTCTCTCCTCCCCAGCTCATGCTCTATCAAAAATAAATACAAACATTTAAAAAAAATCTGCATATAAGTAATACCATGCAGTATTTGTCTTTGTCTGGCTTTGTATTTGTCTGGCTCAGCATAATGCCCTCAAGTTTCATCCATATTGCCCCAAATGATTTTTTTCTTTTTTAAGGATGAATAATATTTCATTGTATATATAGGTGTATGTATACATATACTCACATGTTCTTATTCATTCATTCGTTGATGGGCCCTTAGGTTGATTCTGTACCTTGGCTGTTGTGAATTATGCTGCTGTGAACATGGCAGAATAGCTATTTCTTTGAGACAATAATTTTATTTTCTTTGGCTATATATCAAGAAATGGGATTGTTGGATCTTCTTGTAGTTCTATATTTAATCTCTTGAATCTGTATGCCAATTTTCTATAGTGACTCTACCACTTTACCAACAAGGGGCTAAAGGGTTTCCTTTTCTCCACTGCCTCACCACTATTTGCTTTCTTGTCTTTTTCGTAATAGACATCCTAGCAGGTGTGAGATGATACCTCCTTGTGGTTGTGATTTGCGTCTTCCTCATAATTAATGATGGTAATCACCTTCTCCTGTGTCTTGGCAATTTGTAGGTCTTCTTTGGAAAAATGTCCATTAAGGTTCTTTATTTTTAATATTTTTTCCTGTGGAGTTATGTTTCTTATCTATTTTGCCTATTAACTTCTTATCAGATAGGTGGCTTGCAAATATTTTTCCAATTCCGTAGGTTGTCTTTCATTTTGTTTGGTTTCCTTTGCCATACAGAGACTTTTAACCTTGATGTAGTTCACTTATTTTTGCTCTTCTTGAGTTTGCTTTTCATATTATAACTCATTTTTGAAAATCCCTGCTATGTATTATAGCAGTTGTTGGTTTGTGTTTTGCTTCAGACAGATCAGGATTCAAATTGTTTGCAGTACATTACAATAAACTATGATACCGTATTGCTTGTAGTACGTTAGTTCGTTGATCCTAATAGTAAAAAACATTTACTTACTATTTGAATTTTGAAAAAAAATGCCCTTTAATGCTGTTTTATCATCTGTAACAAGTTAATAAAAGCAACTATTTTAAATAGTTTTTATGGAGCATAAATGAGGTAATGCATATAAAGCATGTAAGTTTGATACAACGTCTAGAATATATTGAGTGTTCAATAATTATTTTCTATTGCTTATTTTCATCGTTTTAATTTTGTCCTCTTTAAAAAAATTACACGATTTTAAGTATTATTTTCCAGTTATTTTCCTACTTCTCTACCTGCCAGAAAGAATCACCTGTTACACATACTAATAAACATAGGTCATGAATTTAATCACCTGCCATACCTTTGCTTAATTTGGAGTCAAGTTGTATTTTACACTATATGGCTTACTTCATTCTAATATATGAACTGAAGGATTTCCAAAGCAAAATATCTTAATGTAATACAAAGGAGCCACCTCCATGGGGACCTATTTTGTAAATTATTTGTCCTTAATCACTTCTTCTAGACAGCTAACATAAAAAAAAAAGGTTATAGACACCAAATTTAAACAATAATGTTCAACTTTTGATTTTATGTCCTCATATTCTCTTAATGATACCTAAGTATGTGTGATATTTGGTTCTCAAACAAACAAAAATGATTGCCAGCAATCCGAACATCAGTCTATTGTCCATATCAGTGAGTTAAAAATACTAAATGATACCAGGGAAGACTTAAGTTAGTTACTAAAAAGCAAACATTCTGGTTTCCTTTGATCAGTCAGATAATTTTGAAATAGAAACTCCAAAGAGTGTATGTGTTTCCATGTTGATAGTTTTGTTTTTTTAGTATTGCTTTATTGTACATTCAAAATCAAATATTTAAGCATCAAAAAAGTAAATATTGATACTCTTACAAAGTATTTTTTTTTTTAATTTTTTTTTTTAATTTTTTTTTCAACGTTTTTTATTTATTTTTGGGACAGAGAGAGACAGAGCATGAACGGGGGAGGGGCAGAGAGAGAGGGAGACACAGAATCGGAAACAGGCTCCAGGCTCCGAGCCATCAGCCCAGAGCCTGACGCGGGGCTCGAACTCACGGACCGCGAGATCGTGACCTGGCTGAAGTCGGACGCTTAACCGACTGCGCCACCCAGGCGTCCCTCTTACAAAGTATTAACAAAGTCTTATGTTAAACAGAAAACTACAAAAGTGTAATTTTTATCTGTTTTTTAATGCTTTTATGACTAAAAAGTATGAAGTATTTCATTTTACATGTAGATGAGTTTCATAAAGCACTGTATTTATTTCCTTTTCATTTATTCATTTCATTCCTTGTTTCCAATAAACATTCCCAGCTCCATGTGAATTTCCTAGGTTATTCATGGGATGCTATGTTGCTTGTAGTACATTAGTTCATTAATACTAATATTAAAAAACAGAATTGTATTGGAGCACTTGGTTGGCTTAGTTGGTTGAGTGTCCAATTCTTGATTTCAGCTCGGATCATGATCCCAGGGTCATGGGATCAAGCCCCACATTGGGCTCTGTGCCCAGCATGGAGCCTGCTTAAGATTCTCTCTCTCTCTCTCTCTCTCTCTCTCTCTCTCTTTCAATCTCTCTCCCCCTTTCCCTCTCCCACACCCCCCACCCTGCTCTTCTCCTCCACTTGTATGCTCTTTCTCTCTAAAAAGTAAAAAAAAAGAAAAGGCAAAAAACAGAACTGTATTTTGCTAAAATGTGTTGTGGTAGAGCTCTGCTTGCCTGCTCTTTGAGAGGACCCTAAGTTGTGGAGTGAGAGTCAGATCATGACGTGATTTAGGGGCCTCTGGGTTATTCCAGTGTCAGTGGGCTGTGGCTATGCCTATTTAGCTTCAAGGCAAGAGATATACAATGACATGCTTAATGTTGAAAATCATAAAGTTCTTGAATAGCCACTCGAGGTAATAACATCGATTCGTCACAATAACACTCTTTTTGGTTCTATAGTTGCTGTATGGTATAGTCAAGAATTGCTTACTGCTCCATGAAAATTTTTAGAATGTTCACTTCTGCTTGGCTCATTTACCATGTATTTTAGATACAAAGTTAACAGTTGCTAAGGATAAAATGTCTTCCAATAGTTACAAGAACTAATTCCTGGTTATAAGTCACTAGCACATATCTGTAAAAAATAGAAAATGCAGCATATCTAGTAGTTTGATTTGTTATGCTTAGTTCATGAGCTAAATAAGTTTCACATTGTCTCACTTTAAGTTGACCATTATTATTAAAAGACCAAGCATACTTAGAATTAACCACTCTTGTATAATGCTTTCGGATTGGCAGATGTTTTTCTGTGGATTGTATGAGTTATTCTTCATAGCACTCTGTGAAACATTGATCTTACAAAAATAATAAGTGACTCAAGCACATAAGTTATTTATCAATGCCTTATATGTGTTTTCTCACAAATAATTTACTGGTTTACTACCATTATTTGTATACATTATATTCTTAGAAAGGTTACATCACTTTCTCAAAAGCTTATGCCTAGAGGCCAATATAGAACTTGAACTCTGGTCTATCTGATTTCAAAACTATGCCTTGAACCAAAATTACCATGTCACTTTATTTAATTGTGTTGAAAGAAGACTTCATTGTGGTATGGCTAAGTTTGAATGTTTAGGGAAGTGTAGTGTGGAAGAAAAAATAATCAGTGTTGTTTCAAAGGTAAGATCTCACCAGGACCAGTGTGGTTAAAAGTGACGCAGGTTTCAACTTGGTATAAGGTGGAATATTCTAGTAACTAGTGTTTGTCAACAATAAATGAGGCTTTTTTTTTTTACAATATTTTTTACTGTGGTGAAATACATGTAAAACTTACCATTTTAACCATTTTAAGTATACAGTTCAGTGGTTTTAGGTACAGTCATAATGTTTTGCAGGCATCACCATCTTCCATCCCATCTCCATAGCTCGTTTAATCTTGTAAAACCCAAACTCCATACCATTTAACAGTTAACACCCCATTCCCCTTTTCCCCCAGCCCCAGCAACTACCTTCTACTTTCTGTCTGTATGATTTTGACCTCTGTGGCTGTACATGGAATCCTATATGATTATGTAGTATTTGCTTTCATGACTGG
Source organism: Panthera leo (assembly GCF_018350215.1). Classification (NCBI taxonomy): domain Eukaryota; kingdom Metazoa; phylum Chordata; class Mammalia; order Carnivora; family Felidae; genus Panthera; species Panthera leo. The sequence goes on along the minus strand of NC_056682.1, from coordinate 19,904,499 downwards.
TTTATTTCATTTTGCATATGTCCTCAGGGTTCATCCATGTTATAGCATGTGTCAGAATTTTCTTCCTCTTTGAGGCTGAATAGTATTTCATTGCGTGTATATTCCACATTTTTCTTACCCACTCATCTCTTGATGTTCACTTGTGTTGCTTTTACATTTTAGCTATTGTGAATAATACTGATGTGAACATGAGTATATAAATATGTCCTTGGGGCCCAATTTTCAATTTTAGGGAGTATATACCCAGAAGTGGAGTTTCTGGATTATATGGTGATTGTTTTTAATTTTTTGAGCAACTCTCTTAAGGGTTGTACCCATTTTACATTCCAACTAACAGTGCACAAGGGTTCCAATTTCTTCACATCCTCACCAACACTTGTTATTACCGTTTTTTTTAATAGTAATAAATCAGGCTGTGTTTGGAAGTGTGCAAACCATATCTCAGGGATAAAAGAGAAGCAATTTATGTGCCTGATGTGATTCAGACTATAATCCTTGAGTGGCTTTTAAATATTAGATTCTATGTTGTATATACACTCCCATTGGATTAATCACTACTGGGCATGTTGAAATAAGTTAACTCCAAAAAGTAAATGACTATGGAAGGCATGTTCAGGTCTCCACTAAATATCCCTCAAATTCCATAGTAGGTAATTGTGATTAAAGGAGCTCTTCTAATAATTAAATATAATTGGTATGCTTTTATCTCTCCTCAACTGTAAAAGATATATTCCTGAGAACATAAGACTCAAAGGATGGGTACGTAAAGGCTTGTAGGGAGAATGAAGACACCTGCTGGGAGGTCCCAAGTGCCCTCCCATCACTAAATATTACAGATGACAGATGTGCATTACACAATGTACAGCCAAACTGTCTTTACAGACAGAGGACTTTCATACTGAACTCTGTCCATAATAAGTAAAGAATGTAGAATACTTTAGGTTTCTCACCTCACATTATTTCAGTTTGAAGTATGCTAAGGACAGTTTTACTGTTATATTATTTCTGTCGTCATTGCTTCATATGAAATAACAAACATCTTTGTGATGCTGTGTATTTCTAACTGCAGTGTGTGTGAGAGTTTTGCGTTTAATAGCCTTTTGTTATTATTTCTGTTATGAGAGATATATGAAACATAATATTCTTTTGGCAGTAAGATCAAGATGTTTTACATCCAAGAATATAAATATCTCCAATTGCTTTTAGTTTCCCTATTTTCTTGGGGCTACTGTTATTATTTCTCAGGACTGTTAGTTTTGTTTCTTCTAAATTTTAATATTTGAATGGAGTCATGCTCCAATTTGCTTTTTTGAATTATTGTTTTTCTTTTATTATACAAGTAATGCACTGACTTAGTAAATAATTCAAGGAGCTCAGAGTACGAAAAAGAGCAAAGTCCTTCCACCAAGCCCCCATCCCTCTCCACAGAGCTTACCTATTTTTGCTTCTCCTGGTAATCACATTTATTACCACCTTAATAATTAATATATTTCCACCCTAATTTGTTATATCAACTACAAGCTATAGGTAATAGGAAATCACTATTACAAGGGATGACAGGCTTTTCTCAAGTTATTCTAACCTCACCTCACTTCCTCACCACTTCCTTCTACTGCCAATATTTGATAGGAGTTTAGTCAGTTCCCTCCATTGATATTGTTATAATATTAATATATGTAAATTTTTGTTTCCTTATCTGGCAGCTTTAAGGAGTATACCTTGACTGTCCAATTTATAAATTCAAGACTTTGTATGCTTCAGTGTCCTTCTAGTGCAGTCTGCCTCTGAAACTTTGCCATTTTTCAGTAATTTTAAAATCATAAGGGTTTACAGAAATGGCATTATGTTGCTTTCTCTTCTCTGTGTGTGCAGATTGATCTAAAAACTGAAAACCAGTAAAATAAAAATGTGCACTTCCAAAGATTATTCATAGATACCAGGTACTGCCTGCCTGGAGAAAGAAAAACCAGGCAACTTAAAGATGAATATTCTAGATCCCAAGATGAAATAAGTTCTCTTTTTTTTACATTTAGGTGTTTTCTAAAAATCATATCACTTTCTTCTTCATGAGGACCATGTCATTTCAGTACTGTTGTATTGTTGCATTCCCTGGAGATTTCATCATATATTTTCCTTCCTTTTTTGCAAAAGAAATAATATACCTTAACACATCACTAACATCATCTTATTGCTTCATCATACAACTGATTAAAACAAACTCAAAATCCTTTTGAAATTATGCTTCCAAGAATCCTCTGCCTCTCTTTATATGTGGACTGCCTGGATGGTATTGTGCAACTACATCAGGTCCACTGTTTCTGGTGTCCCATATACTCTTCTCTCTTGGATACTGTTTCTATATGATAATAATAAACAAGTAAATTTTTTTCCACTAAAAATGTTTGGAAGATATATATCATGAGTTTTGAAAACCCAAAAATGTCTTTTCCCCCCATGATCTAGAATAGTATCTTGACCACGTATTTTGCTAGATTGAAAATATATTTTCCTCATTGCTTGTTGCAGATGTCAACTTGAGTTTTATTTCATTAGTATCCTGTTTTTGTTTTCTTTCCTTTATAGAGACTGCTGTAACCAAATCAGAGACGACTTTTACCACAGTGTAGAGAATGGACTCGGGTAGGCAGAGCCAGAGTGGATTCTGAGACAGCAGCTAGGAGGCCATTGAAGTAGGTTAGATGCAAGGTTATGTTGGTTTGAGTTTGGGGATTAGGGGAAATGGAAAGAAGTAGATGGATTCTAGAAGCATTTGGAATCTGTTGATGGATAGGACATGGAACGCTAGGGAGGGTGGTGTCAAATACTAAGGTTTCTGGTCTAAAGGCACTGTATGAACAGTGGTGACAATGTCTGAAATGAAAGGGTGGGGTGAAAGAGAAACAGGTGCATGCAGAAAGGTCATGGTTTGGCTTTGAATGTGTTAAAATTCAGTGGAGATACCTAAGAGGCTATATAAAATTGGATTTATGCATCTGGAGTGGAAAAGTAATGTCTACACTGAAGATAAAAATTTGTGAGTTATTTGCTTATAGATGGGAATTGAAACTGAATGAGTAAGAGATTTTCTAGGGGGTGCAGGTACTGGAAACAGAAGAAGACACAAGGATCTGAGGAATGACACTATTTATCTTCTGCCAAGAGGAGAATGGATTCTTAACAGGGCAGGTCACAGTGGCCATATTAGTTGAAGGAAAAAGGGACATTTTTACACACAGAAACAAAGGAAAGAACTTGCTTCAGAATGAAAGAATAGTTAATGGTTAATGAAAGAATGGTTAATGGTCTTTCTGAAAGGACATGTGAAATGATAATGAATCTATGCATATTCTTTGGTGACATTATTGAAAGTTTATTTGTGAAAATGATAGTCCCCGAAGCCAATATGGTGTGGGTTGATGAGTGATTGGAAAGGAAATAGAGATGAACACTGAGAACTTTCCAGACCAGTTTGGCTGTGAAGAGAGTCAAATTTGTGATTGGAAGGAAAAAAATGGTGGAGTGAGGATCTTTATCTACTTCCCCCCCCCCCCCCCCCCCACCAAATGGAAATAATCTGGGTATGAGTAAGAACAGTTAGAATAGGTTGATATAGAAGGGGAGGAATAATCTATAGTTAATACTGGGAATCAGCAAACTTTTTCTGTGAATATTTTCGGCTTTGCAGCTACATGGTCTCTGCTACAGCTATCAACTCTCCCACAATAGGACTGCAGCCACCACAGACAATACATAAATATCTGTTTTCCAGTAAAACTATTTATAGACACAGATTTGAACTTTATGTGTTTCTCACATGTTATAAAAACTTTTTCCAGTCATTAAAAATTGTAAAAGCCATTCTTTGCCCTGGGCCATACAAAAACAGGCAAAGACCTGGTCTATAAAGTATAAGATACCTGAGGAGGTAGGTGGGACTGGAATTTTCAAAGAAAGAATAGTAGTGGGGATTAGTCTTAAGTTTAAGAGAAATATTAAAATTCTGGCTTCAATGCTGAGTAGCTCTGTGACCATGGGAAAGTCACTTAGCTGTTCAGGCCCCAGCTTTCTCAGGTGGCTAATAAATAGCTACCTCATAGCATGATAGTAAGAAATAATTGGAATAGTGTATATAATGTGCTGGGTTCAATGCTGAGCACATCAGTCAGTATCATATAATAGGCTGATCTTTTCTTCTATATAAATACTATTACAAATATGTCTAAACTTGGGCATATTTGATCAACTATAAATCTTTCATAGTAAAACCGAAGGCTATCCCCTGAATGATTATTAACTGTTGAATTAATAGTAAGGAAAGGGAATTTTGTTTAAAAATATAATAAATGATGGACATTTAGGCTCTTTCCATAATTTGGCTATTGTTGAGAGTTCTGCTTTAAACATTGGGGTACAAGTGCCCCTATGCATCAGTACTCTTGTATCGCTTGGGTAAATTCCTAGCAATGCTACTGCTGGGTCATAGGGTAGATCTATTTTTAATTTTTTGAGGAACCTCCACACTGTTTTCCAGAGTGGCTGCACCAGATTGCATTCCCACCAACAGTGCAAGAGGGTTCCTGTTTCTCCACATCCTCTCCAGCATCTATAGTCTCCTGATTTGTTCATTTTGAGCCTAAATGTCCATCAACTGATGAATGGATAAAGAAATTGTGGTTTATATACACAATGGAGTACTACGTGGCAATGAGAAAGAATGAAATATGGCCCTTTGTAGCAACGTGGATGGAACTGGAGAGTGTTATGCTCAGTGAAATAAGCCATACAGAGAAAGACAGATACCATATGTGTTCACTCTTATGTGGGTCCTGAGAAACTTAACAGGAACCCATGGGGGAGGGGAAGAAAAAAAAAAGAGGTTAGGGTGGGAGAGAGCCAAAGCATAAGAGACTCTTAAAAACTGAGAACAAACTGAGGACGGATGGGGGGTGGGAAGGGGGAGGGGAGGGTGGGTGATGGGTATTGAGGAGGGCACCTGTTGGGATGAGCACCTGTTGGTGTTGTATGGAAACCAATTTGACAATACATTTCATATATTTAAAACCAATAAATAAAATAAATAAAAATATAATAAATGAGGGGCGGGGCACCTGGGTGGCTCAGTCGGTTGCGCCTCCAATTTCAGCTAGGATCATGATCTTGCCGTTGGTTAGTTTGAGCCCCGCTTCTGGATAGCTACTGTCAGCGTGGAGTCTGCTTGGGATCCTCTGTGTCCCTCTCTGTCTTTCCTTCCCAGATTAAATTCTCCCCTGCTCACGCTCTCTCTCTAAAATAAATAAAATTTTAAAAAATTACAAAAATATAAATGAATTTCAAAAAATAAACATAAGGAATTTATAAGAACATATATAAGTATGTTTATATGCAATTACATATTCATAGAGAAGATATAAATTGAGAATTATTCTTTTTATATTTTAGGGAAAATATTCCTATTTTTTTAAACATAATTATTGGATTTTCAGTGGTATATGAAGGCATATAAAAATGTACATATGCCCTAAACATGTGTCTATATTAATATATGTGCATTATAAATATGCATAAATATGTATAAATACATATGCACTATAAACATATACACATAAATATATACATATACAAATATGTGTACACATGTAAATTTATGTATATATGCAAATTAAATATTTTACATACTACATGACATATTCTGAATACATGGTTAATAATTTAGAGCAGAGCTCAGCAAACAAGATCTTGCCCTGTTTTTATGCCCACAAGCTAAAAATGGTTTTAACATTGTTAAAGAGTTGTAAAAAGAAAAAAAAAAACAGAATATAGGACAGAGAATGTATATGACCCACATAGCTAAAAATATATACTCTTCTGATATTTTACAGAAAAACATATTGATTCCTATTCCAAATTTAGATCTCTATTTGTTTGTTTATTTATTTATCTATAAGTAGGCTCCATGCCCAGCATGGAGCCCAAAGCAGGGCCTGACCTCACCACCCTGATAGCAAAACCTGAGCTGAGATCAAGAGTCAGATGCTTAACCGACTGAGGTAACCAGCTGGCCCAGCTTAGATAATTTAACTTTGCCCAATATCTTGAGTCTAGCCTGATCTCACTTGGGGTCACTTTCTATGTGTGGTGAGTGGAAGTTATTCTCAGTTTACTATTGAAAAAAGAAAAAAATATTCACTAATTTACAGTATTTCTAAATCATAACAGAAATGCAGAAAATCCTTAGGGAAGGTGTTAGACAACTTTTTTTCTACTTAATGATTTGATAATTTTTATAGGTAATACCTTCTTACATAGACTATCAATATACAACTACAGAAAATAAATATATTCCTAAAAGAATTAAATCCCAATTATTTAATGAATGATGTTAATATAAATTTATTTGTGGGGCACCTGGATGGCTCAGTTGGTTAAGGATCTGACTCTTGATTTTGGCTCAAATCATGATCTCACCACTTGTGGGTTTGAGTCCCACATTGGGCTCTGTATTGACAGCATGGAGCCTGCTTAGGATTCTCTTTCTCCCTCTCTTTCTGTCCCGCGCCCCCCCCCCCCCTCTCTCTCTCTGTCAAAAATAAATAAATAAACTTAAAAAAAGAAGTTTATAAAAAGTTGTGACAACATAATATAAATTCATTTAGTTCTTGTTCTCTTTTGCAATATTTGTCCTCCTTTTGTTTTCTTGATAATTTCCAGGGCCATTGGAAATAGAATATTGCATGGTGTCTTGATTATTTTTTAAGGTAATTTCTTTTAGAACAAATCTAATGACGGTTAATGAACAGTACTTTAGGCTTTAAGTGAACAAATGGTTTTTTGTTATGTGGAGTTTACATGTATCACTGAAAAAAACAAAATGAACATGTAAACTAGTTAAACAAATACAAAGATATACCTGGGAGACTAATTTTACAGTTTTAATTATTTGTTTTGTATTTGCATCTGTTTGTCATTGTCTTTGCTTCTTTCATTTTTATTTTCCTCTTGAAAATTCTGTTGGATATGTATAATCTATCCTGAGATTGTTTCACAAAAGAATCTTCATAAAGATGCAACTTTGCAGGTGATAGTGGTATTAATCCACAATCTTCTGTGCATGTCTTCATAAATGGAAAATGTTGTAGTTTTTATCTTTGGTGCCCAATTCAAGAACATCAAAATGTGGCTATTATATATAATCACTGAGTTTAATCATAGTATGTATTTTGTCAGTGGGAATTCAAAACAAGATCATTTTCTGATGAGAGAATTTGGTCATGTCTATTGTCTGCTTGGCCTTGTTTTTCATTTTGCTTTTTCCTATTGCAGATCTAAAAATGCATAATTGCTTTTGTTCTGATTAGCTCTTTTGTTATCCTAAGACTCCAGAGCATGTAAGGATCACATTACCTCTTGTACTTATTGTGTGTGTGTGTGTGTGTGTGTGTGAGAGAGAGGGGGGGGGGAGAGGGAGAATATGTGACTTGTCTGTTACAAATTTTGAAAGGGAACATTGTTATTTTTTTATAAAGTTTATTTATTTTGAGAGAAGGAGAGAGAAAGAGATAGAGATAGAGAGGGAGGGAGGTAGAGAGAGACAGAATGTGAGCAGGGGAGGTGCAGAGAGAGAGAATCCGAAGCAGGCTCCATGCCACCAGCACTGAGCTGGATGTGGGGTTCGAACTAACAAACTGCAAGAATATGATCTGAGGCGAAATCAAGAGTCAGGTGCTTAACTGACTGAGCCACCCAGGTGCCCTGAAAAGTTTTTTTTTTTTTTTTTTCCCCAGTGTAATTTATCTCCTATTGATTTTTCTGTACTAAAGCACCAATTTGGCTATTATGAAATTATTCGTGTCCAAAGAACCCCCTGTCATCTAGATTAAGTGAGGCTAATCTGTTAACTTTGGGGTAGAGAGAACTTGACAAGCATTCCAAGGACTGATGCTTGTTCTGTCTTCATCCTCCCATTCCGTATCAGCTCTATCCTGGGGGGGCGGGGGGCTCGGAGCAGGCCCTCAGATAGGGACTACATTTTCAGCTGAATGTGTAAATATTGGTGATAGGCGTGTAAGTGGAAGTGACATGTGAAAATTCCAGACCAAGTATGTGAAAATGCTTACCCGCCACACATCCTTTCTCCCCTTGCAGAAGTGTGATGGTGACCGAAATTTGAGTGTGCAGGTGAGGACAGTCCACTCAAGACTAGGGAGTAAAGTAAGAATAGAGAAATAACCTGATGACATCGTGGAGAAAGTACGCCTAATGAGCTCAGACTGTCTGCCAACTTTCCAACTGGTTTTGAAACGGTTTTTTGAAACTGTTTCAAACTGGTTGCAGAAGGAAAAAGTAACTTCTGTGTTGTTGGAGTCATTTAATTTGGACTCTGTTTAATATAGGGTTAACCTTTACCCTAACACTCACTGTTACAACCATGCTAAATCCTATAATTTTCCCTTTTCTTGAAAGAAACAGGCTAAGTCCCCCCAAGATACCTCTCATCAGCAGTATTCCCAGCATTGTAATAGTTGTTTGGATGATTTCTCTCTGAACAAGAGTGATTTAAGGTCTAAGCTGGACACTGGAAAAAATTAAATCCCGGATGCAAACATCACTTTTTATTACACATCGATATATCATCTTATTCGAATGCTCCCAAAACCATATACAAAGTGAACACGTGTCTCTTCTGAATATCAAGAAATTCCTGAATTTAGAGACTAATGATAGGATATCTAGATTTTAGTGAATTTTGATAACTATTGCTATTGTTTTATACTGCTCTATGAACTTCCCTATTTAGTAAAGAGAATGATCTCACATATTAATGATAATAACTAGCATGTTTGCTCTCTCTCTGACATCTTTCAGGGCTCAAGTATGAAAGCAAATACTAAAACATGCAAGTAGATAAAAAAAATAGATTATACTTTGTATTTTGAAGATACTTGGGAGCTACGTCATCAATTGCAGATTAACATACTTAGTTTTAGGCTCTACATTTTTCAGAGCAGAAAGATTATCTGATTAACCTTTTTATCTTCATTGGACAGCACAGTGCACATTATGGTGATGGAACTTATTCATTCATTCATTCATTCATTCATTCAGAAAATATTGAATGCCCTCTCTGTCAGGAATTATTCCAGGAAATAGTGAGAGGATAGTGATCAAACAATGAACACACATCTACCTAGTGGTGGGGAAAGAACATAAGCACATGAACAAATAAATGTATACAACGTACAATTGCGATAAGAAAAAAATGGTGTTAAGCAAATAGAATCCTCATACTGAAACACGGAGTTTATTTTTGAAGGCATAGTTGGCAGGGTTTTAGATTGATTAGATGTGAGAATGTTCAAGTATGACTTTAAATATCTTTTGGCCTCAGCGACTGACATAATCAGTCAACCAATATTTGTTAAGTTATTTTATATGTAGTGATTGGGAAAAACGAATGGGTTTGGTATAATATATAGCTCTATTTTACATATTTTATTTTTTAAAAAAGAAGTATGTATTTTCTTTTTTTCTTTAAAGTTTACTTATTTGAGAGAGAGAGTGAGAGAGAAAATCATGAGGGCGGGGAGGGGCAGAAAAAGAGAGAGAACCTCAAGCAGGCCCTGCAGTGTCAGCACAGAGCCCAATGTGGGGCTCGAACCCATGAACTGTGAGATCATGGCCTGAGCTGAATCAGACGCTTAACCCACTGAACCACCAGATGCCCCTATTTTACATATTTTCTAATGAAATGAATATTCCTGTCCTGAGTGTATAAACCACTATTTCCATGGAAGATCTGGGTAAAGCAACAATACTTTTGTGAGTGTGTTTTTTTGAGTAACACATTTTGTAGCTATTGTTTTTCATTTGCTGGACCTGAGTATTTCATCTGTTGAACCTTTCAGTGAAAATGGTCCAACCATGAGTGTTAGGGCAAGCAACACTGGAGTTCCCTGTTACATTAGCACTTAGTCTGCATGGGAAGTCCGTCTGGGTCTAGGGATCCTGTTGTTGTGTTATGAGACGGCAAATCATGAATAGTTTAGTTTCTGGTTTTTCTTGGGAGTGATTTATCAATCCGCAGCTCGATATCCCTTTTGGACATGGCTGCTTAATCATACTAACGAATCTTCACCTTTGTACCCAAATTGTCTACAATGTTCAGAGAGGCTCAGGAGAGTGGGGAGGTTTTGTACCTTTGTCCCATATGGTTCTGCTATGGGAAAGTTTAATATGAGAAAAGAAAACTCAGTGAGCAAACCACGTCTTCCTACTGAATAATGTCTTTCTGAGGGATGTATGAGTATGGCTGTGACTTCCAAATTCAGTAGCTCATTAGTTTCAGTACCAAAATGTATGACCTGTCTTCTCTCAGGAAACGAGAACCTTCCCAACACCTGGAAACTTCACCTCAGTTAGAGACGAGACTTTGTTAGACGCGGCAGCTTGTTCCTGTCCACAGTGAGCCCTCCAAAGTACATGGCAGGCAGCGTCCTGGTTCTCTTTTGAAGAATCTGCTCACAGTTTGTTGGAGCTGAATCCCACAAAAGTGGCAGGATGTGGTAGAAAAATGTCCGCTCAGCACCCTGCCGTCCCACAGAGCCCTCATTTCTCTCATAGCAGGGTTTGTGCGAGGATTTCTTTTTCTTGTTTTTATTTGTCAAGGGCTTGTTGGATCACTTTAGAGAGGAGCAGAGAAGGCAGACAAGGATCAGACAGACAGGGACAAAGTGCTCTGGGGATGATGTATAAGGGGAACTGCTTTGGGAGGACAGACCAGGCAGTGTTGGGGGAGGCCACCTGGGGTGCCACAGGGCTGGGGGTGCTGGGCAGAGCCTGGAGGCCTGTGGTTTTCACTGACTGCATTTTTATTGCCTTTGAAATTTTGTCAGCAAAAATGCACGATAAGCACAATTCAGTATAGTTGTTTGAATTAAATGAAAAGATGAACTTGTGTGTAACTGTACCACCGTTGGGAAAATAAATAGAGCTCCAGGAACTACGTTCCTCCTGATGGCTGTTCCTCCGTTCTAAATTCCTGACCGGTGGGAACAGGGGGCTCCCACCCCGAGAATGCTGAAGATCACAGTCGCCCCAAATTACAGCCCTAAATGAAAACTGACATCAGATGCAATGATGAAGCACTGACAATTTTTCAAGCTTGGGAATGGTTTCCCTTCGCAGCTGCGTGACAGACTCTTGTATTTACGAGCACTTGGTGAGTGCTGCGACAGGTTTATTATTTGTTGGCTTTCTCCAGCATTGCACAGTAAAAATTGTTTTCAAAGAGTATTCAAAAGTGGAGCTGGCTGTCACTGTAGCAAACCGAATCCACCCACCGATATATTTCACTCTCTTGATGGATAACTGGCTCCATGGTTTGGCATTTCAGGAAAAGAGTGGAAAAAGAACAAGTCTCAGAGATCATTAATCCTTTTTTTTTTTTTTTCCCTTCAGACTCCCCTGGGTAGCTGCTTGTGCCATTATCCACATTTCTTTCTGCTGATCTCAACAACTCGGGGCTGGCCCCAAACACCACCAGGTGCCCCTCCCACGCGCTGCAGTGTTCTTATACTAATAGCCTTCTCCGTGTAGGCACTGGAGGGGCCACTTCCTGGGGAAAGTACTCAAAGCCCAGGATGGGGATGGCCCCTTGCATCACAGCTTTTGAAAAGGAAATTTCCTGGCAGCTTTCCACACTCAAATGAGGAGCAGAGGGAACTTTTGAGAACCCCTTTGCTGCTGGAAGCAACAGAATACACAAGAGAGTGTCATGTTTGAAACGGGCGTTCACCTGCACATCCCATGAATCAGATTCCGTGGCCATTTGATATAATTATTCTTGATGTTGCACCTATTGTGCCGTGAGTTAGTAAGGTGGAGAGCCATAACTGTTCATCTATTTGACAGCACTGGATAAACCTTCCTTGCTGTCAGGCAGAGAGGCTGTTATTTTTTATTGCTGGGAAAAAGCTCAGAGTGTGCTGGATGAAATGTCAGGAATCATTAAACCAAATCAGCCCCCAAAGAAAGAGCAGTCAGTGATTATGAAAACCTGGTATCTTTCATTAATCAGTACGTGACATTTGGGGGGATTAGGGTTACGTGTGTGTTTGGGGTGGATGTGTAGAAATCTCAGAGTCCTTTCCCATTGTGCCTCATTTCAAAGAGTGAACTCTAGCTCAAGGTGGGTCCAACATTCGAAAGTCTCGTCCTGCTGAGGATTCAGGATCAGGTGTTTCTGTCACTTGCCAAGAAACTGGGGGCATTTGTTTGATGCTGAGAATGTTAACATTTTTACTTTTTTTTAGTGTTTGTTTATTTTTGAGAGAGAAAGAGAGCACAAGCAGTGGAGAGCCAGAGAGAGAGGTAGACACAGAATTCTAAGCAGGCTCCAGGCTCCAAGCTGTCAGCTCAGAGCCCAGTGCGGGTCTCAAGCCCACAAAACCATGGAATCATGACCTGAGCTGAAGTCAGATGCTCAAACAACTGAGCCACCCAGTCACCCCGAAAGTGTTAACTTTTATAGAACATTTAAATTAAATGCAAATATCCTCTTCATCTGTTCTCTGTAGAGTAAATTTTTCTAGGCAAAAAATTTCCCCTCAGATTCTTCCTTTTTCCAGTTGGGGTATAAGTAGTCTACACCCTAAAATTGCTTTAGTTTGTATTGAGTGCTACTTTGTCTATAACATTAGCCTTTTTTATTGTTTGGGAGAAGTGCTTCCATAGGAAATTTTAAAATGATATGGAGTAGAAAAGTGTATAAAATCTTTACGTCTGTTCTAGTCAATGGAGATGAGCAATGATTGCTTGGGGGGATCCTTCCAACATCCTCACTGACTGCTCAGGGAGGGCTTTGGGATTTGGGGATTCCAACAAGAGGAAATGCATGAGGAATTATCTCAGCAGCTGTCAGGGAGAATTCCAGGTTCAGACTGACACTGCTTTCTGCTCCTGTAGCACTCTCTAGAACTTTAAAAATGAAATCTACATTTCTGTTTCCTAGTTTCACCATAAACGTGTGTATCTTTGTGCATTTTTGTTTTCTTTCTGAAGTATATGTGGAAAAGATACTTGCAAAAATCCTATCGCAGGCTATCGGATGAAAACATAGATTTTTAAGTACTCTTGATATGCTTTGACATTTGAGAAATTAGCTGCCTTAAGGTACAATTTACATACAATAAAATTAAACCATCTTAAGCATATAGTTGATGGCTTTGATAAATATATATCTTCATGGAACCACAAGCAAGGCCAAGACATAGAACTTTCTCATTATCCCAGAGAGTTCTCCCGTATGCCTTTGAAATTAATCTTCTTCCCCACCCCTAGACCCTGGCAACGACTGATCTGCTTTTTGTCCCTAAAGTTTTGCTTTTTCTAGAATGTTACATCTATGGATCCATATAGAGTGTAGAGTCTTCTGGGTTCTGCCATTTAGCATCTTGCTTTCTAGGTTCGTCCGTGTTCCTTTTTATTACAGAATAGTATTCCATTGAAAAGATAGATCATAATGTATTAATCTATTCACCAGTAGATGGACACCTTGGTTAGGTCCAGTTTTTGGCATTTCTGAATAAAGTTGTTATGATCATTTGCGCGTACTACTTTGTGTGGATATAATATACTCTGCTATTAGCCTGCACTTTGGAGGCTGTACTTTGTTTATTAGGTTTCTGTCAAATAACACTGTGCACTTGATGAATAGAAGTCCCAGAATTTAGTTGTCAGGGGTAATGGTTTGGCTACTTTAGGTCAGAATCTAAAACTCAGAGTATTCACTAACTGTTAGGGACTAACATGTACCTCCCACCCCAAATTCATATGATGAAATCCTAAGCCCGTACTCATATTGTGACTGTATTTGGAGAGAGGACTTTCACAGAGGTAATTAGGGGCATCTGAGTGGCTTAGTCGGTTGAGCCTTCAACTCTTGATTTCAGCTCAGGTCATGTTCATGGGGTCATGGGGTCAAGCCCCCACATTGGGCTTTGTGCTGAACATGGAGCCTGCTTAAAATTCTCTCTCTCTCGGGGCGCCTGGGTGGCGCAGTCGGTTAAGCGTCCGACTTCAGCCAGGTCACGATCTCGCGGTCCGTGAGTTCGAGCCCCGCGTCAGGCTCTGGGCTGATGGCTCGGAGCCTGGAGCCTGTTTCCGATTCTGTGTCTCCCTCTCTCTCTGACCCTCCCCCGTTCATGCTCTGTCTCTCTCTGTCCCAAAAATAAATAAAAAACGTTGAAAAAAAAAATTTAAAAAAAAAAATTCTCTCTCTCTCTCCCCCGCTCATGCATACACCTTCTCTGTCTAAAAAGTAAAAAATAAATAAATAAAATGAGGTAAAGTGAGGTCATGTGGGAGGCCTCACTGGTATATGACTGATGACCTTATAAGGAGAGAACATTAGGACAAAAACAGTATAAAAGCAAGTGACAAGAACTTGAGAATATAGAGATAAGGCAGCTCTCTCTTCAAGGCAGCGAAGTACATTCCATTTCCATGCTAACATCTTGATCTTGGACTTGTAGCCTCCAGAACCATGAGAAAATAAACTTCTCTTGTATAAGCCACTGAGTCTGTGGTACCTTGTTATGGTATTCCTAGCAAACTGATAAACTCATTCATTTATTAATTAAACAATCATTCACAGCAAACATAGTTTGTGCCAGGCACTGGTCATGGCACTGAGGATATAGATAATGTCCTGTTTTCACAGAACTTAAATCAGTGGCTGAAAACAAATAGTAAGCAAACAAAAAGACAAAACAAAGCACACAATACCCTAAGACCATATTGGGTAACATTACCATGTAATGGAAAGAAATAGGGTAATGTGGTAGCAAGTGATTGGGAACCACTTTAGACTAAGGGTTTAGGAGGCTTCAGGAAGATATTTAAATTTAGAACTGAGTGACAACAAGGAGCCAGGCCTGAGATGATCTAGGGGAAGAGGATTCCAGGTAGTATGAACCACAAATTCAAAATGCCATAGGAAATTGATAAAATTAGTTTTTATTGGATGTCTGGTTTCTACCTAACAGGGTACCAGGCTCTTGGAATACAACATCGCTAATTCTCCTCAGAGAATATACATACATACATACACACACACACACACACACACACACACACACACGCACATACACATTACACACAAACATACAAACATCGATGTATTTCTATCTAAATGAAACTTTGCCTATCAGAACACTGGTGTCTACACTGGAGAATGTCTATCCTGAAGGTAAATGAAGATGGGGTGCTATTAAGAAACCAAATTTCCAGATTCTAACTTTGTTTGTTGTTCCTGAAACTGATCTTTCCGTGAATATGTCTGAGATGAAAGAAAGAGCGCACCTTGTTTTTCCGACCTTGCCTTTTACAAAAGGGAAAGTACCTCTTTCCCCGCCTGTGAGTCTTCCTGTGATGTGAGCTAAGGTCTTGAAGAGTCCTGGGGCAGCCATAAAGAGAGGGTCTGAAATGTTGTCGTGGTTGAGAGAGTCCGTGGTCCAGACAACTTAGTGAACTTGTTCAAGTCAAGTAGCTTCCACTTCTTTGCTCTGCAGGAGAAACTGTTGGATTATTAACAATGAGTGTTTTTAATGACAAATGACTGTGAAATTTTTAATATATAATTCAGAAGGATTTTTTAAAAAATGACATTGCTATAACCAAACTCCCTCCATTTACTAGACTTACTTATGTGAGTAAAGTTTTTACAGAGATGCATCTATAAAAATAAAATGTAGGAATATCATGTTGAATTTGATCTCATTCTATCAGTAATAACCATGGTCATATGTCCCAATCAAAAACTAAAAAGGTCAGCTGGCTCCATCCATCTTATTAAGACAAGTATTTCCAGTGAAAACTGACTTTAGGTTTATTAATTACTTAAAATTTAAAAAATATGTTTATGTTCTTTTTTTCATTTGAATTCTAATAAAATTGTCATGAACACTTGGTTCTGAAGAAATGGTAAACACTTGGAGAATTAAGGTCACATAAAATAAGAATAATACATTTTGATATATATATGTTTATACATACGTATATACGTATTTCAAGCATCATCTGAAAAATATATCTCAGTGATTGATGAAAGGTTTGCAAGCATAGGTACATTACATAAAAATAATATTCTGTGAGAATAAATACATTTTTTTAAATTTATTTTAGGGAAACAGTGCAAGTAGGGGAGATGGGCAGAGGGAGGGAGGGAGGGAGAGAAAGAAAGAAAGAGAAAGAAAAAGAGAGAAAGAGAAAGAATATCTTCAGCAGGCTTCATGCTCAGCATAGAGTCCAAGGCAGGGCTCCATCCCATGACCCTGGGACCAATGACCTGAGCTGAAATCAAGGGTTGGATGCTCCAGTAACTGAGCCACCCAGGCGCCCATGAAAATGAATTTAAAGAGAAAAGAGTAATGCAAAATTTCTGGTTGTTACAAAAGACCTTTTTAGAATTATAAATTTTATATGGTATTTAAATTTCACTGGATATATTTAAGTGAGTAAGTTAACCATTTACTTAACATTTTCAGTATTAAGACATGCTGGAAATTATATCTTTTGTGTCTCTTTGAATTTAGGATGCATTTATTAAAATGTCAACTCAAGTCTTCTGTTCAACACATCAGTGCTTGGATCCTAATTTCAGCCTAATCTTGTGGCCTTCTACATTTGTCTTACTAATAGCCTTTTTTATATCAGAGGCATCTATCCTCAGTCTGCTGCATTCGGAGAGAAGCACTCTTTGCTAATCTGTCCTTCTCAGATTATTAGCCCTTTCTACCCCAGTAAGCGTTCTCCTTGATGGCTTATAATGTGAATAGTACATGTCAGTAGGGTTACATGTTTCTATGATGCATGAAGCAGTATGTAATTGGAACGCATACTCTCCAGCTTCATGATCTTGAACATGTAGTACTGTTTAGTACCAAAACCATGGTGCTGTTTTTTGGACACTTTTTAATTTCTATGTGCCTCAGTTTTTTTCATTTTGAAATGAGGTTAATCATAGCAACTATTTTACGGGGTTGTTTTGGGGAATAAATAAATAAATACATGCAAAGTGCTTTGAACATTACTTAATACATGAAATGATATTACCTCATATTCTACATATGGCTCAGGGAAATACTACTTTATTAGTCACCTCTGTCAGTCTATGGGTAATATCAAACTCACTAAAATTTAATGAATGCCATGTTATCACTTCCCTTAGAACTACTAATTAGGACTTCAACATAATTCCATGCAAAATAAGTTGAATTTCATACAAAAATAAGCCTTTTTATGTACTGTTTTGATTCCATTTGAGTGCAAATTTCATTTACCTTGTTCTTCAAACTTTGTTATTGTTTTTTTTTCCATAACTGAAGGTACGTTTTCCATAAGAAATTTGAAGACTTTTCTGAGTGTGAAGGATCAATTTAGAGTTTGTTTACATGGGAACTAAAGAAGTTGTCAGATTACCTAGTGA
Source organism: Panthera leo (assembly GCF_018350215.1). Lineage (NCBI taxonomy): Eukaryota > Metazoa > Chordata > Mammalia > Carnivora > Felidae > Panthera > Panthera leo. Next base: position 19,887,017 of record NC_056682.1, on the reverse strand, counting down.
TTGATAGTGTCCCTTTTTCTTTTCAAGAGCTGTTAGATTTTCTATTTTGTTTTCTAAAAAAACGGATTAGTCTTCTTGCTCAGTGTGTGCAGAGAGTAAACAGAGGTTAGTAGTCAAAAGTGCAGATTTAAACCTTCTGTTCCATTTACATAGTAACAGGTTACTCTTCCCTAAGCCTCCCTCAGTTTTTCTGTGCCCAGGTACACTGAATCCATCATTTTCAGTAGACTCCCACCCCCTGCTTGCATGCCTGCCTCCCTCCCTTCCTTCCTTCCACCCTTCCTTCCTTCCTTCCTTCCTTCCTTCCTCCCTCCCTCCCTCCCCTCCCTCCCTCCCTCCCTCCCTCCCTCCCCTCCCTCCCTCCCTCCCTCCCTCCCTTCCTTCCTTCCACCCTTCCTTCCTTCCTTCCTCCCTTTCTCCCTTCCTTCCTCCCTTCCTTCCACCCTTCCTTCCACCCTTCCTTCCACCCTTCCTTCCTTCCTTCCTTCCACCCTTCCTTCCTTCCTTCCTTCCTCCCTCCCTCCCTTTCTCCCTTCCTTCCTCCCTTCCTCCCTCCCTTCCTCCCTTCCTTCCATCCTTCCTTCCACCCTTCCTTCCTTCCTTCCTTCCACCCTTCCTTCCTTCCTTCCTTCCTTCCTTCCTTCCACCCTTCCTTCCTTCCACCCTTCCTTCCTTCCACCCTTCCTTCCTTCCTTCCTCCCTCCCTCCCTCCCTCCCTTCCTTCCACCCTTCCTTCCACCCTTCCTTCCTTCCACCCTTCCTTCCTTCCTTCCATCCTTCCTTCCTTCCTTCCTTCCTTCCTTCCTTCCACCCTTCCTTCCTTCCTTCCTTCCTTCCACCCTTCCTCCCTCCCTCCCTCCCTCCCTCCCTTCCTTCCTTCCTTCCTCCCTTCCTTCCTTCCTTCCTTCCTCCCTTCCACCCTTCCTTCCTTCCTTCCTCCCTCCCTCCCTTCCTTCATTCCTTCCCCCCTCCCTCCCTTCCTTCATTCCTTCCCCCCTCCCTTCCTTCCTCCCTTCCTTCCTCCCTTCCTTCCTCCCTTCCTTCCTTCCTTCCTTCCTTCCTCCCTTACTTCCTTCCTTCCTTCCACCCTTCCTTCCTTCCTTCCTTCCACCCTTCCTTCCTTCCTTCCTCCCTCCCTCCCTCCCTCCCTTCCTTCCTTCCTTCCTTCCCCCCTCCCTCCCTTCCTTCCTCCCCTCCTTCCTTCCTCCCTTCCTTCCTTCCTTCCTTCCTTCCTCCCTTCCTTCCACCCTTCCACCCTTCCACCCTTCCTTCCTTCCACCCTTCCTTCCTTCCACCCTTCCTTCTTCCTTCCTTCCTTCCTTCCTCCCTCCCTCCCTTCCTTCCTTCCTTCCTTCCTTCCTCCCTCCCTCCCTCCCTTCCTTCCTTCCACCCTTCCTTCCTTCCTTCCTTCCTTCCTTCCTTCCTTCCTTCCACCCTTCCTTCCTTCCTTCCTTCCACCCTTCCTTCCTTCCACCCTTCCTTCCTTCCTTCCTTCCTTCCTTCCTTCCTTCCCCCCTTCCTTCCTTCCTTCCTTCCTCCCTTCCTTCCTTCCTTCCTCCCTTCCTTCCTTCCTCCCTTCCTTCCTTCCTTCCTCCCTTCCTCCCTTCCTTCCTCCCTTCCTTCCTCCCTTCCTTCCTCCCTTCCTTCCTTCCACCCTTCCACCCTTCCACCCTTCCACCCTTCCACCCTTCCTTCCTTCCACCCTTCCTTCCTTCCTTCCTTCCACCCTTCCTTCCTTCCTTCCTTCCTTCCTTCCTTCCTTCCTTCCTCCCTCCCTCCCTCCCTCCCTCCCTCCCTCCCTCCCTTCTTTCCACCCTTCCTTCCTTCCTTCCTTCCTTCCTTCCTTCCTTCCTTCCTTCCCTGTCTGTCCTTCCTTTCTCCTCCTCCCTCCCGCTCCACCTCTTGCAGGCTAGATTGAGTGGTGAAAGATTGAGTCTACATTCTGGATGTGCTACTGCAGTAGGTAGTGGACCCCAACACTTTGGTTAAATGCAAGGAGGTTTCATCATTCGGGCTTTACATGACACAGGTATGATATTCGGAGAGGTCAGTACTCTACCTTGGCCTCTAACTGCTGGTGAAGCAAAATCATCTAAATATTTCTATTTTCTATTATTTGAGATACTTAAAAGAAGAGAATTGTGTGGCAATTAAGATATTACTGTGGAATAATTCATATCATTGGGTAGTATCCCTTTTACCTAAAATACTAATATGCATCTCATGTGAATGTCTACTTTTGACTTGGTAACAGAAGCAAGACAATTATTAGTGTTAAAAAATAAGGGAATTATTTACTCAGGATCTTATAGCTCATCTGGGGTGGAAGTGGCCTTGAAAGCAAAATACCTGTATACTTCTATTAAACATTTTACATGTAGTGATCAGTGTAGAATGATCCAGTCCTGGTACCAGGACTAGGTCCTATGCTAGGAGTTTACTAGACCTAGGTCATTCATTTATTCCAAAAAATATAACTGGGTGCTTCCATCTAGGTGTAAAAGCAACAGATGCTAATGATATGTTTTTAATTCCTGAATTTTAAGGGGGAAATACGTGTGGTGCCCAAGTGGCTTGGTTAAGCACCGGCCTCTTGATTTTGGCCCAGGTCATGAACTCAACGATTCGTGAGTTTGAGCCCTGAATTTGGCTATGCCACAGTGCAGAGACTGCTTGGGATTCTTTCTCTTCCTCTCTCTCTGCCTCCCCTACTCACTCATACGTACATGCACACACACACTCTCTCTCTCTCTCTCTCTCAAAATAAATAATTTTTTTTTTTTTTTTTTTTTTTTTTTTTTTAGGAAAAAGGAGGAAATATGCTCCTCCCTTTCATTGGAAGTTAATCTAGTGCTAGATAATGAATATTTTTACTTTCAAATAATATATGAAAAGCCTGGATGATCTTTTATGTCTTTTTTTCCCAAAACCCTTGTTACTTCCCCTTTAGAAAAACAGATCTACTTGGTTTTGGCTATTTCTATTGGAGACATTGATACCAGTTACTTATTTACTGTTAACTTTTGGGTTACTTTTTTCATTGTATGATGTTCCCTTTAATATATTGGTGCCATCTCCCACAGATCTTTGAAAGACACTGCTTGTCACATTTCCTATTTGTGAGTTTCTGGATGTCCAATTGTGGATTAGAATTACAAGTATTTACTGTTTAGCAGGAAGTATTGAGACACTTCCTCTAATTTTGAAAATTCTTCTAGTTGTGGGACTTCATATAGTTCACACGAATTTAAAAATTAAATTGTTGGCTATTTCATATTATTTAGTTCTATCTCTTCAATTATTAAAATATTTTATTTTAACATAAACCATTAACTTAAGTGTAATTAATTTAAACTTTCTATTTTTTAAAAAAATTTTATTTAAATTCTAGTTAGTTAACATATAGTGTAATATTGGTTTTAGGAGTAGAATTTAGTGGTTCATCACTTACATATAACACCCAGAGCTCAACCCAACAAGTGCCCTCCTTAATACCCATCACTCATTTATCCCATTTCCCACACACCTCCCCTCCATCAACCCTCGTTTTGTTCCCTATAGTTAAAAGTTTTTTGTGATTTGCGTTCCACTCTTTTTATTTCCCCTTCCCCTATGTTCATTTGTGTTATTTCTTAAATTCCACATGAGTGAAATCATATGGTATTTGTCTTTCTCTGACTGACTTATTTCGTTTAGCATAATCTAGCTCCATGCATGTCATTGCAAATGGCAAGATTTCATTCCTTTTGATGGCTGAATAATAATCAACTGTATGTATATACCATACCTTCTTTATCCATTCATCCGTAGATATAAATTTGGGCTCCTTCCATACTTTGGCTGTTGATGATGCTGAAACAAACATCAGGGTGCATGTGTCCCTTTAAATCAGTATTTTTATATCCTTTGGGTAAATATCTAGTAGTGTAATTGCTGGGTCTTTGGGTAGTTCTATTTTTTACTTTTTTGAGCAAACTGCATACTGTTTTCCACAGTGGATACATCAGTTTGCATGCCCACCAATAGTGTGAGAGGGTTCCCCTTTCTCCATATTCCCGCCACTGTCTTTTAACTTTCTGTTTTAACATTTAAAATCTTGTTGATCAATTACAAGTAGTATTAATTCATTTCCTTAAATTATGTTTCTAATTAAACCAAGCACTATATGTAGATATTTTAATTAAAAAGATTCAAGCAATACATACAAAACAATTTCAAGAACCTCTTCCTTCTTTCCATCTCTTTTTAATTCTACTAATTTCCCAGAAGTACAATCACGGATAGGTTTTTGCGTATTCTTGAAAACATTCTCCTGTACATACACACAATGTATAGATCTGTGCTACATTCTATCATACATTCTGGGTATTTATTGGTACCTATTAGTCTGGAGACTCAAGTTGCCTTAATTCTTAGAAGTTGTTTTCTATCATTACTTCTTTACAATTTCTACTTACACTGCCCACCTACCCCCAGATATTTCTTTTTTTTTTTAAAATCTTCTTTATATTTGTAAATCTCTGATACATTCTTTACTCAGGCCTTTTCAGTAGTTTAATGCAAGAATATTTTTCTTAATATTTCAACTAATAAGCGTTTCAGTTGAGTACATTTTATTTTTTAGGTTGTCTGTTGTTTTGACAATTTATTTTTAAAATTTCTGAGATCTGCAGGTATTTCTTTTTCATGTATATACAGTCTCTGGCATCCTTGTTGCTATTAGTTATACTTACTAATTATATCTGCATCAGTGTTAGATCACTGAGTCTGGCATGTTTTGAATTTGCCGTGTTTGGTTGCTGGCACCGTGCTTGCTCAAATGCTTTTGTGGGGTTTTGATGCTGAGCTCATCATTGTTTTGTTTTGTTTTGTTTTGTTTTTTGAAAGTCCTGTCCCTTAGGCCATTCAATTGATAGGAATAGGACATAAGTGACTGTAGGTGAAGTGCCAAAGTGTTGCATGAATGCTAATTGAGGTGCTGTAGTTTCCTGATGTAGCTACTTGGCCACTCTCATTTTCTTGCTCAGGGAAACTCACTTCCTGCTTTCTCTGACGCACATGCTCTTTATGACCATTGCTCAGTAAATGGGAAGAAGGTGTAGTGGACAATAGGGTCCAGGCACTTCTGTTGGTGACCGTATTGATTACTCCTAATAACTCTGTCAGGGCAGTTTTCATCTGTGTGGTCTTAACTCTGAGCCCTTGCAAACTTCACAGTGGCATTTTCTTCCTTATTATCTTTGTTTGTGAATTCTTTACACCTATAACTACCCCCCTCCACCACCCACCCCCCCACCCCACCGCCGCCACCACCACCACCACCAAGTTGGCTTAATATACTTTCTTTCTTTAGGAATTCTGTAGACCTTGTCCTCTTTCTTGTCTCCTGATTTTTTTCCTTTTGAAATATTTCTTTTATTTTTGTCATTTTATGAGAAGGTAGTGATTTGCTCAATCTAATTTCTTTTTTCTTTTTCAGTTTGTTGATGTATGATTGACAAGTAAACCTTCTACATATTTAAAGTATATACAGTATAAAGCATAAATTGTGTATATTTACATTTACTTGATCAACCTGACCTACTGATTCAGTTGTTTCTTTCATGAATATTTTAACAATAAATACATAGTATTCCTTTGGGTTATACATTGTTCTTATCAGAACTGGCTTACAGGAAAATGGAGAACTAGACAAAGTTTAGTTCTGTTTTCTTTTTTTTTTCTAATTTTATTTTTTTTAGTTTACATCCAAATTAGTTAGCTTATAGTGCAACAATGATTTCAGGAGTAGATTCCTTAGTGCCCCTTACCCATTTAGCCCATCCCCCCTCCCACAACCCCTCCAGTAACCCTCTCTTCTCCATATTTATGAGTCTCTTCTGTTTTGTCCCCCACTCTGTTTTTATATTATTTTTGTTTCCCTTCCCTTATGTTCATCTGTTTTGTCTCTTAAAGTTCTGTTTTCTTCCCATTCTGGAAGATTCAAAAATTTCAAAAATCATTTATACTCACTTCTAAATGACTACTTAAAGATTAAATATTTGTTTCCCAGAGGATCCTACATTTTTTAAGGGATCCAAATAATGTCCTTAAGCTTACATGTGTTTACAATCATATGGGAAAAGTTACAGGCAAAGATAGAGGATGAGGAGTTACACATAAGATTGTTGTTCTTTGTGTCTTTAGCACAGAGACAAATATTACTAATTACATCCTGGTGCTGTTCTGGAAAGCCATGAAAATTATAGTCAGTCAATATTAGTTGAAAATAGTGAATTATCCGAAACCTGGGTTACATTTGCTTTAACTAACACTTAACTAACATTTGCTTTAACTTATGACAGATTGATGGAGAATGCATTAGCTAAGTTATTAAGTGATTGTGGTATTATAAGCTTTTTCATTTTACAATTTTATAACATACACAGTTTTTGTTTCTTAATATTATAGATTGTGCTTAAGATAACTCAGAAGTCAACGGATCAGACCCCTAATTTAACAGAGGAGGGAATGAGGAAAAGGAAATAAGCTGAGTTATGTATATTCACTCGATTGACTATTGACTAAAAATGGAAAACAAAATTCTTTTTCAGGCTCCTGGTTTCTCATTCTTCCCGTTCTGATTTGCTTCCCACAAGGAAGGTTTTGAGTGGAATATTTGTTTCTAATCAGGAATTATTCTAAAGGACAAATATGGGAATAGGGAAATAGAAAAAAGATCCTTTCCATCTAATCTCTTTAATAAGCTATAAAAATAGCATTTCCTGGTAACTTGTGTCTGATTTCCCTGAAAAAGAAGAACATAGAAAGTGAAACAGAAAATACACAGTGTAGTCCTTGAACTGATAAAATGGTTTCAATAAATATTAAACAGTGAATAATATATTTTTTACAGGGTACATTTTATGTCATATACATTTTTCTTAATAGCCCCTGACTTTCCTGGTACATTTTAAAAATGGAAACAAAATAATGGGATGCTTTTTCATGAAACTAGAAATCGCCTCTCCACTCATAATCACTACCACAAGCTACATATGCATGCTCAAATTTAACAATTGTTTTTCAATCAGAATCTGGAATAATATGCCATGTGGGGACTCTTTCCTCATAAATGGTAATAAATCCTCTAGAAAACTGCTCAGAGGGAGCAAGGTTTATGATGACTCACTGGAATTCATATGCTTCTTTGTTACAAAATGGGGTGAATGTGATGACCCAAAGTGTGTGTGTGTGTGTGTGTGTGTGTGTGTGTGTGCGTGCGTGTGTGAACACAACTTAGGCAATCTGAAAGATGCCTATCTTTCAAAATTATACTTCTTGAATTGTATTAAAAAACACTGATTTAACATGAAATTAAATGATTAAAAACAGTGGTAATATAGCATCAGTAATCTAACTGGGTGCTTACTGTGTGTCAGATAGTTTTCTAAACTCTGTATTTAAATGAACCCACATCATCCTTATAGCACTATAAGGATAGGCATTACTGTTAATCCCATATTTAAAAAGCTTGGAAATTTGCTCAAGGTTACATGTCAGGGATGTCACAGAACCTGAATTTCAACCAAGACGATCTGATTTCAAAATTGAAACTCTGAACTCTTTCCAGGCTAATGTGGCCACATGGCCTCACACTCTTTAGTCTCCCTGTGTAGCAGTTTATATTGTTAATTGAAACCTAGGAGTCCTCAAGATTTAAATCTTTTAAATTTTGTGTGTGGTATGTGTGGGTGTGTGTGCATATATGTTTAGGAAGGTAGTAAAGGTGCATTTTTAAGCATATTTTCCTGGGGCATCTGGGTGGCTCGGTTGGTTAAACATCTGACTCTTGATGTTGGCTAAGGTCATGATCTCACAGTGCTTGAGTTGAGCCCCGTGTTGGGTGCCGAGCCTGTTTAGGATCTTCACCTCTCACTGCCCCTCCTGTTGTCTCTTTTTCTCAAAATAACTCAAAAAAAAAGTTAAATTGTGTCTTCTTATTAATTCCTTTTCCCTCACCTCTATGTTTTCATCTTACTGACTTTCTTTTTGTAAGTCTATTCAAAATAGAAAAAAATGGGGGGAAATAGCAAAATGGCAAATAATACATTCTTTTTTTTTGAATAAAGATAAATGCTTAACATGGCTGGTCCATATTCTAGAGTCTGGATTTTAACTTCATTGCCTATGAGCTTAACATGTAAGTTAGGAGTGCATTGTGTTGAATTAAGTTGGTGAAAGGTTATCAGCATATAGTTGGCAAATCCTTTAAAATATGTTACTTCAAATCAGTTTTGGGGGGAGCTTTATTGATATCAGTATCTAATAGAGTTCTATTCAATCAATAATGAAGTCTTTTGTATCATTTCCCCAAGTAGATGCGGTATTCCTAAAGTGACCATCAAAGAGCAAGGACTTTATTTTTTTCAAACTATTGAATCAATCCCAGTACCTCAAACACACTCTGGAATAGCAGGCATTCAATAAATATCATGATGAATAAACCAGTTGCAAGCATTTGTCTGAAATGATTATCTTTGTACTTGATGACTTGATTTAGGTAAACTAAAATACTGAGATCTTCTTTCTTTTTTAATACTTTGCACTAAGAGGCTAGGGACATAGAAGGAAAATTACTCTTGGCTTGGATCCCACACTCCTTTTTATAACATACAATTACTATGAGGATTCAAATTAATATATGGAAAGTACCCGTTATAGTACCTGGGACATGATAGGGTTTAAATAAATGGTGTCTATTATTATAAAGAGGTTAAAAAAACAATAAGACACTAATAATATTATCATGCAAAGTACTGTGGATCACAGAAGTAGTGCATTTTATTTCCTATAGCAGGTTGAATGTACATACTTCCCTGCCCTCAGCTATATTGCTTTACTTTTGTTCTTAAGGAGCTCTCATAATATAACCTAAACAACAGGAACTGAGCATACAGATAATGGAAAGCCAAAAATGCCTTTCTCTTCTGGCAAATCCTTGCTTGTAAAAGCCACATGGACCCTCCTTTGCCCTTCTGTCCACTATGATCAATCCTATTTCCTCTATAGTTAGGACCCATGGGAACCTGGTTATTCTCTTACTCTTCTTTAACAGATCTCTTTATCAGCATTCAAAAGTATTCTAGACTCTGTGGTGGGTAGGGGGAATCCTTTACCTTACAATCTCCTCTAAAAATGGTTCTTCTCCCCTTAAAGCCAGGCTTCTTAAATTGTTGAATCATCTATGTATGATACCATTCCTTGCCTCCCATTTCCTCCTTATCCTGTTCTACCACAGCCCTGCACTCCACTGACTTGCTACCATTAATGTCTGTCACTGTGTTAAGTCCAAAGGCCCTTTTCTGTCTTCATTTTAGTAGATGTCTCAGTAGCCTTCAATACAGTTAACCACTTTCTTCTTGAAACATTGTTTTCCCTCAGCGTCTATGACATGCCATTGTTCCTTTGTTTTCCTGCTAATTTGACAGTTTTATTTAAGGTCCTTTGTCACTTACTCCTTCTTCTTTCCTAAATATTGGAGATCTTTAGGCCTTAGCCTTGGGATTTCTTTACACTTCATACTCACTTTGTAAGATATTACTAATTCTTTGCACATGTAAAGACATGTTGAAGGGGAACAAAGAATGTCCTCTTAACATGAATTCGGAAGGGGATTTAAACTCTCCCTACCCACCATACTTACATCAGTTTTATTTTATTTTTCTGTTGGACTCGTAATTTCCATATTGATAAAAATGGGGTTGCTTTTAGAAGAGCATGATTGGAATATCCAGTTGTATCTAAGCTTTTAGAATCAGGTTTCCATTATCTTGTATTTATGCATATGATTCTTATGATCTCAAATGTGTGACGTCATGTTTATTCACATGATATTTGGTCATAGTACTTCCAGTTTGGCATCCGAGTGTGTGGAGATTATTTTGAATCTTGAGTCTGTCATTCAACAATTTGCAATCTCTGTCTGCTTACTGATGTGTAAATTTGAAAAGCATAAGTTTTGCTTTGTTGGAATTAAGGGAAAAGTGCTAATGGGAGAAGACTAGAATAGAGAACTGAGGTGCTTCACCAAAGTCTCCACATGAGTTGATACGAGGCATTGAACCTGCTCCAGGGAAGGTCATTCAGGATGGTAACTAAAAACAAGACTTATTTGGCAGCCATGAATACATACTATAGCAAACCAATAATAATAAAAAACACTTGTTGCCTACGTACTATGTACCTAGCACTTTTCTAAATGCTTTTACATACATAACTCACGTAATCCTGACAGTACACCTATGTGTGGGTAATACAGTGAATAATGTACCCATTTTATGGATAAAGAATCTAAAGCATAGAAATGTTAAGTAATTTTAAACAGAAATAGGATTTGACCCCAAGACATTTGATTCCAGGTCTTGTATTCTCTACTACTATGTTCCATTGCATAGTTACCACAGAACATTTGGAAGCTTTTATTTTCTTCTGAAAAGTACAGCCTAGATATTATTCTTTGGGAATGAATCACGTCATGTATTCAACCAGAGTGATTTAATTAAATCTTAGTGTAAGTTAAACTAAAAAACTATTGTAAAATAAATGAGTAATTAGAAGACATACCTTTAAAGCCCAAAAAACCTATTTATATGCAGATGGACAGTTTCAAAATGGAACTAATTTTTGAATGGATAATTTCAAAGCCTTTCTTAATTTAAAGTTCTCTTTTTTAAAAACATTGTTTTTAATGTTTATTTATTTTTGAGAAGGAGAGAGAGCACGAGCACGGGAGGGACAGAGAGAGAGGGAGACACAGAATCCGAAGCAGGTTGCAGGCTCTGAGCTGTCAGCACAGAGCCCGATGCGGGGCTCAAACTCCTCAACCACGAGACCATGACCTGACCTGAAGTCGGATGTTTAACCAACGGAGCCACCCAGGGGCCTCTAGTTTCTCTTAAATTTGGTTTAACTGTTTTTCTTTTTTTTTTTTTTTCTTTTTGTCTCCTGACACATTATTTACTTTGTATCTTAGCTGACAAGTTTTAAATTTTGTTTTGTACCTAGTCAAGTGTTCTGCTTTGAGGGTAGTGGTGCCTTGGGATGGAAGTCTCATCAGCTGTAGGGCATGCCTGCAGCAGTTTTCTGATAATAGATCATCTGAGCAATGCTGTCCCCAGTACAGTTGTTTGGGGATTATGCCTTATACTCCAGTTGTTTTCTGTTGACACTATTTAATATGTCAGACTGTTCTGGAAACTACATTAACTCTTTTAGGTGACTAGATACTGTGTAATGTTTTGAAACTGGAGTTTCCTAGGTAGTTCCCTGGAACCCTGAAGAAGTGAATTTTACTTCCATATGTGCCCTGTTTCTGAGAGATAGGTTTAGATCCCTGGAGAAGTGGCTCAGTGAATGTTGTTGTTGTTGTTGATGATGATGATGATGATGATGATGATGATGTTGTTGTTGTTGTTGTTGTTGTTGTTATTGGAACTATAAACCCATCTGTTGTCTTTGTAAGTAGTGTAAATGAGCTTTTCATTCCTGACCTCACTGAAATGCATCTTAAATATTGGACTGATTCTGAATAAATATAAATTATATATTTTTTATTAATTTTAATATATTTTATCCTCTGTTTCTGGTTGGTTTTGAATGTTTGTTAGTATGCATGACATTAATAAACTACTTTTAATGTATTACATTGTCAGAAGTAGATCTGCTTATATATCGTTTTATCGTATATTTTAGCTGGAAAAAACTTATTTTTTTTCTAAATAAAATCAGGAATACATTTGTAAAAAACAGAAAACACAGAGAAAAAAGGAAAACAGTGAAAATTACCTCTAACACCACCACTTAGACATAACTATTAGCATTTTAGTATATATCCTTCCAGTTTTTTTTTTCTATCAGTGACTGTCTCTTATTTTTATTTTTATTTTATTTATTTTTTTTTTTTAATTTTTTTTTTCAACGTTTTTTATTTATTTTTGGGACAGAGAGAGACAGAGCATGAACGGGGGAGGGGCAGAGAGAGAGGGAGACACAGAATCGGAAACAGGCTCCAGGCTCCGAGCCATCAGCCCAGAGCCTGACGCGGGGCTCGAACTCACGGACCGCGAGATCGTGACCTGGCTGAAGTCGGACGCTTAACCGACTGCGCCACCCAGGCGCCCCTGTCTCTTATTTTTATATTTTACATTAGTTCTTGGTAACAACAGCTGAACTTTTAAATAGGTTAAGAATCTCTTTTTATATCACTATACAGTATTATGTAACGTTATTTTTAATTGATGCATATATGTTATTGCCATAATTTAACTATTTGTTTTTCAGTGGACATTTCAGTTTCAATTTTTTGTTGTTGTTGTCAAAGTAAATATCTTTACTGATAAATGTTTGAAAAGACCTGGTTGGTTCCAGGAAAGAATGTTATTAGTTCAAACAGTTTACAAAAGTTTAGTTTTGCCAAACTGTCTTATAGAAGAGTTACTTAATTTACACTTTTGGCCATAGTATATGAGTAATCCTTGGACTGAGTTTTAACCTTTCTAGTACTCACCTAAAAAGATATAAATGTGTCTAAGATAAAACAGGAAGAATAGGATATGGAGTTACATGAATTTTCTGACATTTGTTATACTATGACCAGACTTGTCATCGTGAGTTGGTGGTAATGCTTTAATCGCAGGCTCCAAAAGCCAATAGGAAACAAATCTAAGAAAGAAATGGTTATGGATTTTTTTTTCAATAAAATGATAAAAATACTTTCACCATGATAAATAATAGACTTTACCTGGCATTGTTTTCTATTTTCTTATATTTGACAAGCATTGCTGGCAGTATTAAAAATAATAATAGCAACAACTCTCCCTATTATTTGTTATTTACTCTATGTCAGGTACTATTCTAAGTACATAATATATTTCATTTTCTATTCTGAATGCTAATTTGGTATGAATTACCTGAAACGTCCACCTCATGTTCTAAATTAACTAGACCACAATAATTAGATGTAGCTAGCCTGGTTTTCTGAGACTTACCAAACTGTTGGCTCTTTCCAGAAATGTTGGTCTGCCTTTTGGATGGATGAAAGCTCCTTGACTGTGAACCAAAGGCAGCAGCTTTACTCCTGTGTCCAATTTTCCATAGTTAGAGTTTCCCAGACTTATTTGGCACTATTTTCAAACTATTATCACATAGATGTGATTGTGTGCCTCTTATTTACTAGTGTAAAATCTAAATGGTGTCAAGAAGGACTAAGCATACATTTTATATTTTGGGTGCGGCCTTGAAGTTTAGTAATTTAGTAACACTCAGCACATTGCATTCAGTCCTTTCTTTAGCTTCTCAAATTTTAAAGTAAGCAAAGAAAACCAGAATGTGATGTAACAAAGAATAATTTGAAGGAGAAAAAGAACATGACAATTTGGATACTTCATATATAATATTTAATAAAATTCGACATCGCTTTCCAGTGTGGGGGGAACCCCTCCTTTTATTTAATTAAGCATGAGTTTATTCTTTTCTTATGATAATAAGTATTTTTCAGTTTCTTGTAAACATTCTTTCCCTGCTTTCTGGGCATATCCCAATCTTGGTTAAACCTTACTCTGTCTTCTCTGTGTCTGGCCTAGAGCAGTTGAACAAAGCTGAAGAAAATCAGACAAACCGGCCAAGACTCTCATCTTTCCTCGGCCAAATCTACGGGGCAACACATTTGTGTTTATCTGTCCTCCCTTCCTTCTTCCTGTTCCAACAGATGGAATCTCTAAGGCAAGCCTTGCACTCTGGAGCTCCTTGCTTCTCCCCTTTCCAAGGACTTGACTCCTGTAGTTTTTAACCCTCACTTTTAAACCATCAATATGTCCTTCTTAATTTTCATTTGTTATGTATGCTGTAGAATCTCGCATTTTAGAAAACCACCTTTTACCTCACTTTCCTTTCTAGCTAGTACCCAGTAGCTCTGCCCCCAAATACAGTGGAACTTCTTGATAGAGATCTTTGTGGTTACTGTGTCTATTTAGTCTCCTCACACCATATTTCATTGATGCATCCAATAGCATTTGTGTTGCCACATCCAGTGGTCTCTTCTTATTTTAATCACCTGTTCATCCCACTGGTAGGGAGGGATTCCTGTCCTAGGAATACCCTGGAATACACAATTTTGAAACTGATTGACATGATCTGGAAAACAAAATGATTAAGAAAGTATTATACAACAGCAATGAAAATAGAAATCCTAAGAAATCAATTGAACAAAAGCTATGTGGAATATAAAAACCCATAAGGCTTTGTTGAGAGAAATACGCCTTCACTAAGTGGAACAAAAGAAAATTCAGCGTGGCCAAGTCATACTTTTTCCCCTAAATGATTCAGTATGATTAATGCAAATGTAATAAATATTTGTATTTTATTTTAATATGACTGACTTTTGTAGAAAAAGAAAATGGAAGGTTCAGAGACAGGCCAAGTGAATGGCTGAACGCAAAACACCCAACACTGGACAGATGAGATTGACAGCAGTGTATTGATCCTATATATTCCCAGTCAGAGGGAGGAGGACTCTGCATACTTTCTGTCACCACATGCAGGCTGTACAAGGAGGCAGAGTGACAACCAGGGGTTGTGGGAGGCCAGCTTTGTAGTATCAACAGGGTGGGGTGACTTCTGACTCCCACAGGAGGGTGTGATTGGCTTGTTTGAATAAGTGTGTGTGTTGACTGGGTACTGAGACTTGCTGCTCACTGGTAAGAGGGAGCTGACCCAGCTGCCTTAGTCAAGACACATTTTGGCCAGGGGGCCTCATCTACGGGAGTAGAAGCAGTTAGACATTTGAGGACTTCCTGGTTTCACCAGATGTCAAGGCAGCACGTAATATTGGGCCTTAGTTTTAAGCGTGAAGCCACACTTCTCTTTATTTATTCAACACAATTTATTCAACACAAACGTTGCTACCTTTTTCATAAAATATTTTCTTACGTTGCATTCCACGAATCCTGGTTTGAGCTCATTGGCTATGTCTTCTCAGTGTTCTTTGCTGGCTTTTTGAATCCTAAAGGTTGGACATCTTCAGGTTTCTTAGTTTCTTCATTTATACACTCTCCTTACGCAGTCTCATTTGGTGGATGGTTTCGTAGAACATCTGTGTATTGATGATGCCTCTGTTTCTAGATCTGTTGTCACTTCAAAGTCCCGGACTTGTAACTCTTATCTCCTAAATTGGATCTCTATTTGGAGTCTGAGAAGTACCTCGTATTTAATGTGGACAGCATTGTTTTTATATTTTTCCTCTGCTATTTCCTTCCGTAAGGCTTTCCCATCTCAGAAAATCCCATTATATGCAGTTAGTTATTCAGACCAAAATCTAGGAGCTGTTTTTATTTCTCACTTGCCTTTATCCACTTCTCAGACTATAAACAAGTCCTGCCAGCTCTTATGCCAAAACATAACTAAAATTTATTTATGTCGATCTGCACCACCACTTAAGTCCAGAGCCAGCAGAAAACCAAACCGGCCTCCTAACCGGTCTTTCGTTTTCTACTCTTACTCAACTCAATAACTTTTGGCTTAAATTATTTTTTTTAAGGTAAAAATAATTCATACTACCTATTTCTTAGAAGCTTTCAGCAGCTTCTCCTGGCCCTTGGAACAAAGCTAAGCTCCCTGAAAAGGTGATCGGGTAAAACGTGCGCCTGCTTTTACCTTGATCTCACCTGCCAGCATGTCCCCGTCCCTAGCTGTTCACTCCCGTGATCAGGAGCTGCTCTGTTCCTCACAAAACACTGGGCTCGTGGCTCCTCTGGGGTCTCTTGAGTAGACGTTGTGATTGCTGGACTGTTCAGGTATCTGGTCTCACTCTTGCTCTCTGCCTGAACATCACCTGAACAGAGAAGCCACCTCTGACCACCAATCTGTAAAAACCACTCAGGAAACTGACATCATCACCCTGCTCTAACTATCTGAATAGTTCCTTCTGCCAGCCGATATTTTCCACATGTGTTTAATCTACTGGGGCTATTCCGTCAATTATTTTTATTGACTGTTAACCAAAATTCTTAAAATAGTTTTACATTTGTGAAATTAGAATATGTCTTTCAGCCTCTATGTAATAGTTTAATTGGCACTGTGTTTTTCCTTGGCATAAAATATGGTAAATCTTAAAATTAATGCATCTTTGATTCAGTGATTTTAGCGTTATGGATTTATTTTATGACTGCAACTCTGTAACCCATTACATTACACTGTAAATTCCACTAGAGCAGGGATCTTGTCCAGCTGGTTATATAAATAGAAACTAGAATAATGCCTGTACTGAAGAGAGATTTGATTGATTATATGAAAAAAATCAACGGTGAGCTAATATTTAACAGAAAACTGTTGTCTATTTAAATTCAGCAATTGGATAACGAAAGCCTGTAAGCACCATTATATATAGCAGTATTCTGAAGTCCTAAGCAATATGATTTTAAAAGAAGACGTTTTAATATTAGGAAGAACAAATTGACACTATTTGCAGAAAATATGACTGCCTTTAGAAAAGAGAAAAAATTATATTAGTATTTTGCTTAATAGGAGAGTTAAATAGCATGGTGAGTGCATGAAAAATACACTTGGATGCAAAATTTGGAAACTGATCCACATGAGCTGGAAAACTAAAAGATTAAGAAATTATTATACAACAGCAATGAAAATAGAAATCCTAAGAAATCAATTGAACAGAAGCTGTGTGGGCTATATGAAGATAAAAAAAAGACAACTATTAAACCTTGAGAAAAAAATCAAACGTTGTATGAGAGAAATATGACTTCATTAAATGGAACAAAACAAAATTCAGCCTGGCCATCATTTTTTTTCCCTGAAATTATTCAATATGATTAATGCAAATACAATGAAATTTGTATTTTTTAATGTGACTGATTTCTGTAGAAAAAGAAAAACAAAATGGATAGTTCAGAGACAGGCAAAGTGTATAGGAGAAAAATTTCAATCTTGATTTCTCTCCTTTTTCTGCTTTCTGTGGTTTTAATTGAGCATGTAATTTGCTTATATTTTATCTTTTTATCAAGTATACTTTTATAAAAGTGTTTTAATGATTGTCCTAGATCTTACAATATACATTTTTTTATGATAATGTGGTTTTATTTATTTTGTTTTTGTTATACTTTATTTTTTTAATGTTTATTTTTGAGAGAGAGACAGAGTGAATGGGAGAGGGGTGGAGAGAGAGGGAGACATCCGAAGCAGGCTCCAGGCTCTGAGCTGTCAGCGCAGAGCCCGGTGTGGGCCTTAAACCCACAAACTGCGAGATCATGACCTGAGCCGAAGTTGGATGCTTAACCGACTGAGTCACCCAAGCACTCCTATTTTATTTTATTTTTTAAGTAATCTCTACACCCTAAATGGGGCTCAAACTCACAGCTCCTAGATTAAGAGTCACATGTTCTGCAGACTGAGCCAGCCGGGCACTCCTACCATATACATTTTTAACTAACCTGAGTTGACCTTCAAAAAACACTGCCTTCACATGTAGTACCTTGTAACAGGATTCTCATTCCTCTCCCCCATCTCTTTGTGACTTTGCTGTCATTCATTTTACTTATGCGTTATAATCATCTGATACACTGATACAGTTGCTATTTTAAACAACTTTTCATATTTCCGACTAAGAATATGAAAAAGATAACATTTTACCTTTATTTAATCACTGACGCTTTTCTTCCTTTATGTAAATCCAAATTTCTGACATAAATAATTTTCCCTCTGCCTGAAAACCTTATTTCTTGCTAGACAGGTTGACTGGTGATGAGCTCTTCAGGTTTTCTTAGTCGGAGAAAGTTTGTTTTTCTTTCACTTTTGAAGAATAGTTAACCTGGACGGAGAATTCTAGGTTGGTAAGCTTTGTCTTTCAGCTTTATGAATACTGCACTCTACTCTTTTCTCGTTTGCATGTTTCCTGGTGAGAAGTCTGCTGTAATTTTTTTCCCCTTGTTCCTTATAGATGATGTTTGTTTGTTTTTCTCTAACTTCTTTCAAGATTGTCTCTTCAGTTTTGAATCTGATAAACTTTGGTGTAGATATTTTGGAATCTTTCCTGCTTAGTGTTCTCTGAGGTATCTGTATCTGTGGTTCTATGTTTATCATTGACTTTGGAATATTCTTGGCTAATATTAATCCCCTGTTCGATTTTCTTTCCTTTTTCACATTCCAATTAGATACATGCTGCACTTTTTGCTACTGCCCCACAATTGTTGTGTATTCTATTAATGGTTTTCTCATCTGTTACTTTCTTTGCGTTTCAGCTCGAAAAGTTTCTGTTTACCTGTATTGAAGTTCCCAGATTCTTTCCTTGGCCATGTTGAACCTATTAACAAACCTATCAGAGTTGTTCTTCATTTTCATTACCATGTTTTTGATTTGTAGAATTTCATTTGATTCTTGCTTATACTTTCCATCCCTCTGCTAACATTAGCCGTCTACTTTTGCATGTTGTCTGTATTTTACTTAAAACCCTTAACGTATTAATCTCAGTTATGTTAAATTCTCTGTCTCATCCTTCCAAAATCTGTATTGTATCTGAGTCTGGTTCTGATTATTGCTTTGTCTCTTCAGAGTGTATTTTTTCTTGGCATGCCTTATACATTTTTGGTTGTTGTTGAAAACTAGATGTATTGTGTGAGGTAATAGGAACTAAGGTAAATAGATTTTAGTGTAAGGGTTTATGTTAATCTGGGTAAAAGTTGGGTGTATTTGATGTTTGTTGTGGCTATATATTTCAGAGGCTTCAAATCCCTTTAGTGTCCTTGTTTTTGTCTCTCTTCTTGACTTTGAATAAATAATCCTTCTCAGAAGAATTCTGAGTCTTACAGCTTTTTTCAGCTGTGCTGTGCTGTCACTATACTGGAGCCCTTTTGATGTGATGGAAGGTGTTGAGGAGAGTGTTCTAACACTTTCCAAATCAATCTTAGTCTTAAAGTGGCTTGTTTTTCTGGATTGTGACCTTCTCAAGTGGTATATCTTTTATTGCTCCCTGTCCTACTCCATTCCCTGATTGTAGTTTTCCCAATCTATTTCTTGAAGCTTTGACTCCTGTTGACTATGATTATGGTTTTGTTTTTTTATTGTGTTTGCTTCTCATTAGATGAAGCAGAAAGCCTGGACAAAGCTGGCATGGGAGTAATTTTTGTCTTCCAGTTAGGATACAGTTTCAGAATTGAATTCTGACAAAGTCCTTTATTCTGGAAAGTAGACTTTTTGTGGAGAAAGATCTAGCATGTTTCATGTTTGTTACTCTTTTTACCTGCCAAAGCTATGAAGAGATCTTTTTCAAATCCACACTGTGAGAATCTGATGCACCCTACCAATGTATGTGTGGAACTCTAAGACTGTGGCTCCAGGAATTTCTTTCTCTTGTACTAGTCCACACTCAACCTCCAACATCAACATTAACTTTTAAGTGTTCCTACCAGTTTATGGCTCAAGAAATTTTTGCTCTAGGCAAGTAGATCTTGGATGCTTTATCTCTCCAATGTACCTGTCTCTCTAGCATTTTGAGTGGTGGTTCATTCTACAAATTTAGACCCCTTGACTTGGAAATTGCTCGGCTTTTTTTAGTTTTATAGATGAGACTGTAAACACACTTGCTCTTTACACACTGAAGCCGAAATTGTATATATTAATTTTTGATTTTTAAATTAATGAGAGGAAAATTTATCAAATTTATGTTGTTAGTATATTTAGCTGAGAAAAACTTTATATATATCTTCTTCACATACAACACCCAAACAAATTACAAATGAACTAAACATATTACTATATAAAATGAGGTCATTTAAATACTGGAAATGAATGTAACATGATAAAAAACATCTAAAAATTATAATTGGGACAGGCTTTTATAAATGTCTCACCAAATCTTACATGGTTAGAGTCACAGATTTGACTACATATATGCAAAAAAAAAAAAGTTTCCATTCTACATCAAACTAAAAACAAGAAAAATATTCTACCTTAAACAATGTTAAGTGCAAATACTGAGGGGGTGCCTGGCTGCCTCAGTGGGTTAGGCATCCCGCTCTTGATTTCCACTCAGGTCATGATCTCATGGTTCATGGGTTCAAGCCCCTCATCAGGATCTGTGCTGATGGCTCAGAGTTTGCTTGGGATTCTGTCTTCATCTCTCTCTTTGTCCCTCCCCAACTTGTTCTCTGTCTCTCAAATAAACTTAAAAAAAGTGCAAATACTGAGGGGAAAAATTTAAACCAATATGTCAGAGGAAATTTTACGATCCTTATCTGATAAAGAAAAATATGCAAATAAATTAGAAAGAGGTAACCACTCATCTGTGCAAAAAAAACAGACTGTGGGTAAAAAGAAAAGTACAGATGACCAATAACCATTTGAATGGTTGCATAAAAATAAATGAAAATTTGGCAATAGTGAAATGACACCACCATGATCCAAGCTGGGCTAGTGTGCCTCTAAGTTAGTAGGAAATTGTAGATGATAATGTCAATGTGTACCAAAATACTTAAAATTTGCAAATCTTGAATTTTCAGTTACCCTCCTAGATTTTTTTCTAAATAAATAATCTGAAAAAAAAAAATCCTCCCATGTATTCATCATCAGACCGTTTTTAATACCTAAACATTGAAATAATATCCCTCAAAGGTGGTATGGCTTTGATAACGTGTCACAGTTATATAATGAATAAAATATTAAGCATTCATTAAAAATAATAGTGTGGGGCTTTAATTCTTGATCTGAAAAATGTTCATAGTTCTTTTTTTGGTGCAAAAAAAAAAATATATATATATCCAGAAGATACTAAACAAAAGTGAGAACTGTAGTTATATTTAATTGATAAAATTACATAAAATTATTGAATGCTTTTTATAAGAAAATGCCTGTAATTGTATCCTTTATCAAGAGGTCTGTCCAATTCAAAGTGCTTTTAGAAAAGATGAGAGGTTCTTACAAATGATAAAGGACCTAATGCCAGACCTCATTAGAGGAGGGCTGGACAAATGGTCTCAGTGAGGGCAAAATGATTGTGTGTCTTTAATAGTTTTATTTTAGAAAATCTGAAATTAGTTTCAGATAAAGCTATGAGATCATTTAGATTTAGGGACTAAAGTTCATACTGGGCCACTGTAATGAGCCATACGTAATCAGATGGGTGAGCCAAATAAGTGCTAGTGATTAAAAATCCTGAGGTAGTAGCTCAGAGAATACAAAAGAAAACTCAGGCCATCAGAAAGAGAAAGAACAAGATGAGAACAAGAACAGAAGATGTTTTATGCCTAACTTTGAAGTTCCCAGTACATTTCTCAGGAGGCACTGTTCTGCTTCTATAATTGGAGTTTAATAGTATTTTGTTAATAAATTCTCTTTCTTCTGGCATGGGTTTGCCTGGATTTTAACATTCTGCAAACAAATAATTACAAGACACTTGTAAAGTAAGAGCACTTCTAAAAATGTGCATTGTCTTTGACCTATCAATTCCATATATAGGAATTTCTCCTAAGGAAATAAATACATGATAAAAAATTAATCTACCGATGTAATTAGAGCACTGTTTGTAAAAGCAAAATTTGAAAATACCCTAAGTATCCATCCTTTATTGGATTTTATGAAACAACATAAAAGTATGGCATCATTTTTTTAAAGTGTATTTATTTATTTTGAGGGCAAGTGCCCCAGCATGTGCACATGCAGGGGGAGGGGGGAGGGGGAGGGGGCGAGGGGGAAGGAGGAGATGGGGAGGGATCCCAAGCAGGTTCCAGTGCTGCCAGCAAGCCCCATGCAGGACTCAATCTCAGAAACTGTGAGATAGTGACCACAGCTGAAATCAAGAGTCGGTAGCTTAATCTGCTGAGCTGCCCAGGCACTCTGAGTACGGTATCTATTTTAGTAAAAATTAAAGTGCATGGATGTTCATAGAAACAATAGACACTGAAAAACTATCAAGAGTGTTATATGTCATCTTGGATTACTTTTACAGTTTTGTGTTCTTTTTTCTTTTTTTTACACTTTTATTTGACAAACATGTACCATGTTACTTTTTGTAACAAGAGTAAAAATGTATGTTGATTTTCAAAAGATAAAGATAGTTTTGCTCTGACTCAAGGGAGCAGTCAGACCTAGTCTCTGGATCCTCTCCTGTTACCTGGATATTCCCATACCCTAAGCTACATTTTTTTTCTGTTGTCCTTCCCCCATCTCAGTAGCATGGCAGAAAAATCTTCGTTTACCTTATCTGCCACACACAAAGCTTTGTCAGGTCCTTACTGTATCTTTCGAACTTGAATTGGTTTCAGAGCCTACTCTCCATCTTTATTGTCATGGTCACTGCCTTAGTTTAGATTCTCATTATTTCTCCTTCTTCAGTGATCTTCCTGGCTTTATGACCTTAGCTTCTGTCCCTCTGACGACACACAAATCTGTTCTTGTTAATATGTCATTGGATATGTCACCAAATTCCCATCACTCGGGTCAGGTGTTGGTAAACTTTCTCTCTAAAGGGTCAGATAGTGACTACTTTAAGCTTTGTGGGCCTTAGAGCCTCTGTTGCAACTCTTTGAAAGCAGCTGAAGACAATATATAAATGAACAAGTGTGTCTGTATTACAGTAAAACTTTATTTTCAAAAACAGGTGGTGGGCCAGACTTAGCCACCAGCCGCAGTTTACTGACACCCGATCAAAAGAGCAGGGTTCAGGTTTCATCATATTTGCTTTTTCATCTCATATTTCACTCCTCAGCCCCCACTTCCTTCATTTTAGACTCTTAGTTTTCCATTTAATTTACATGGATTAACACTTCTATGCTTCTGCAGTGGAAAATATAGCATCGTTCTCTCTTTTTGTCAAGTCTCTTTCCTGACCCCTTGACAAGAGCTTATGCATCCTTCAAAACTAAGATTAAGCAGCAGTTCCTCTGAGAAACGTTTCTCTGGCCACTCACATTCTCCTTTACCTTTTGATACAAACTTCTGGTTATTGTACCTACCATACTGCACTGCAATCACTTCCTTTTATGTTTCTCTCTTTCTGGACTATGAGCTACTTAAACATAGGGTCCTGATGGTAAGCCCTTAGCAAATCTTTGGAGAATTTAATAGAATTGTATATAAGATTGGATCTTAGGAAGACTTTCTTAATGGGCTGTGGGGGGCCGGGCCCGGTGCCAGGCTGAGACCGGGTCGAACAATGTTCCCCGTTGACTCAAGCCAACCCGGTGGTTCCCCCTCCCATTCCCCCACTTTCAAGGGCATACGAAAGCCTTGTCAAGGCTGAGAAAGTTAATTCCTGAAGCCTGTGGTCTGCAGGTGTTGGCAGTAATGCTACCTCCCTTTTTCTACCCCGAGTCAGATAGACACAAACATGGGAACTGTGTTTTGCTAGCAATCTATCAACAAGGTCTTGTGACCTGTTCAGAAAGTTCACAAGGTACACAGAACTAAATGTTTTGGCTGGCAGCGATCATGGGAAACCTGTTTATTCTTAGAATGACCTGATCCATAAGAGTCTTATAAAAGATTGTGTACAGCAACAATAAAGCCGTCACTTGGGCCATCAGCCCAGGGGACCCTCCTGTTCCCAAACTTTCTCTTCTCTCTTTTTTTCTTGCATTCCCCTACCCTCAGGACCCTGACCTCCGTGTTTGTCGTGCCGGCCGCGACAATGGGCATTGTTGGCTTAGTGTTGTAGACTGAGACTGAGGACTTCAGTAGAAGCATAGGGCTTATCAAACAAATGGCTCTCATGAGAGTCTACCTGATAAGATCCACAGGCAAAAGGGAGCTTTCAGCACAGGACCACAGGATCATAGAGACCACACAGTGATACTCAGGGAAGGTGGAAAGCATTTTCTAGGCATTACAGGTGTGAGGTCGAAGAAAGTGTCCTCCATATTTTTCTGTTAAGATTCTTTTTCTTTTCATTTTGGAGTTAGGTGAGAAAATTGGAAATAGGAAGAAAGGAAGCATAAAGGTTTTTCCCTATTCTTCCTTTAATTGCTATCTTATGTTTTATTTTTGCAATAATATGTATATGAGGTGGTTTTGCTGATAGGTTAATAAAGCAAAATAGTCTGTGTTGAATAGATGTTAGTGGTGCTGAATCATCAGTACGGAGTCCTGCCAACTGCTACTTTTAGCAAAGATCGCCTAAAATTGCTAACACAGTGTTTCTAATGTCTTAAAATTAAAGAAAATCAGACACTTTCTGCAAATACATCTCTATAAGAAATAAGGTCATCGTAGCACATACAAAACAGTTCTGATGAAAGACAAACATGCACTGCCATGAAAATGTCATCTCATTTGGTGTATCTTCCAGTCTTTTACATGCTTGCTGAGCATAGGATTCTTTTTTTCCTCCTCCCCCCTCCAGTTTTCTGTGTTATTACCCACTTTTAGATAATCTCAGCTACAAGGGACCCTGGTGATATGGTGATAATAAAGGCAGGAACCCAAACTGAAAGCCGCCTTCACTACCCTTGTTAAGTATTTTCAATACTGACTGGTGTTTAAATCCATTTGGAGCATTTAAATTGACCAAGGACGAGGTCTGTGAAATGGATACTTGAGTGGAAGAGATTGTAAAAGAAAGAACAAAGGCAATGGTAGAATTCCTTGTATGGAACCATCAATGTCTTTAGCACCAGGGGAAAGATTGACACATTCTGTTTCATCAGGGTCTGTAGAGAAAATGCTACCATGGATTGATATCTCTTTTTCCTTCTCTTACAGACATACTCGATATTTCTGAGCAATGTGTCTAAGCTATAGCATACACTGGGGAAGTGGCATGGGCCTAACTAAAAGATAAAACGTGAAGCTGACCTTTGTCATGCTTTTGTTTTCCTGAGTCTAACACAGCACCTGGGGCATGGCAGTGGAATAATATATTTTTATGTGAGTGACTCTGTTTTACATTTCTGTCATTTTAAATATCAGATTCTGCTTTTGATCCACATGAATGAATTCGAGGCCTGGATTGCTGTAGATGGCTGACTTCATGATGATCAGTTTGAACTGGCCATTAGGTAGTGCGTAGGCTTTTTTGAAAAAAAAAATGGAGGCTAATACTGATTTCTATCTTTTATACTGATAACAATGCAATTCCTTGCAAAGGCAGTGATTTTACAAGAGAATTTCAATCAGGTGTTCTGTTGATTTGAGTGGGTTAAATTATTGAAAAGACTTACCTGTGGTGACTTCATCAGAATAAGATGTGCTAAGAAGTATGACTTGCTATGGGATACAGCCTGGGGCTCAGAGTTGAGTCAAGAAGAAAGCAAGGCAGACAAAGTAGGGTAACATGTCTGTTACCATGTTTCAAGGTAGAAATTAAATATCTTCTATCCCCATGTTGCAATAAAAGTTCTCGATTAGAAACAATATGGTTCTTTGTAAATTGCACTGAGTACTGGATAGTAGGTCATAATAGTTACTTGTTTTTGTTTTTGAAATTTCCCATTCATCTCCTAAACTGACATATACTTTTTATTCTTAGGCTAATTTGCTTTAACATTTTGAAATTTATTTGATGTTATATTTATTTTACTTTAGATTTTGTGTTCATATTAAAATATTGCATGAATATTATTTGAAATGAAACAATAAGACAAAGATTATATAACAAAATGTAAGGAATTTTCTGTCACTTCTACTTCATTTCTGGAAGTTTGAGTTCGATGTATAATTTTCCACTCTGTTCTGTGCACACAAACCTGTATGGGATCCACAACTATACAGAATAGCATGTAGAGTGATATTTTTAAAAATAACCCAGGTGCACAGAAGTAGTCCCATAATTATTCTATGAATATCTCCCTTCCAAACATTTTCTTTTAAAATATTTACATAAGATTAAAAGTTAAGAGTTTAAAAATCCATAAATTAAAAAGAACAAATACAGTGTATACCCATCATACTATATTGACACATGTTAACTCTTTGCCCATTTCTTTTATGTTACAAAGATCAAGTGCCTTGCTCATCTGATTGCATTCCTCTTCCTCATCAAAGGCAAGCATTTTCATGCATTTTTGTGTCTAGTCTTCCACTATAACTTTTATATTTTCACATTCAGAAACAAAATTGACATAAAGAGTAACATACCGTAGGTATCATTCTTTGACTTGTTTTCATTCAACGCCATCTTGTTAGGGATAGGACTAGTACAGTATTTTCTTTGGAACAGACCATAATGTTTATCCCTTCTCATATTAATGGATGGTCAGGTTGGTGTAAGGGGTTTCACTGCTTCTGTGAACATCACTACAGGTGTTGCCTGGTCCACGTACAAGAGCTTCTTACAGAGCCTTGTGACTCCATGTGTATTCACAGTCAAGCAGCGTCAGCATCACATGAGAGCTGTTAGAAATGCAGAATCTCAGATCTCATCCCACACCGCCTGGATCATAGTCTGCATTTTAATAAGGTCTGCAGGAATTTGTGTGCACATTAATATTTGAAAAGCATTGCTTTAGGAGGTATACCAGAAAGTGAAATCATGACATCACGGGAAATGAATGCTTCCAACTGCACTGCATATTGTCAAATATTTTTCCTAAGTAGTTGTTACCATATATAGTCCTGCCAGCAATGTGGGGGAGTTGGTGACTTCCTACATTCGAGCCAACTTTTAGTGCCATCAGAATTTTTGAATTTTGCTTACCTCCTTGGTGTGAAATAGCATTTCATTGCCATCTTAACTTTCATTTTCCTTGTTACTAATACAATCACTTAGTAATTGCTCCCTATTTCTCCTAATCTTTAATTTTCCCCTCTCTACATAAAATGTAAACACACTTTGATTTTTCCAACATAAGTAACCCCACTGCGCACAAATAAACACTTTTTCAGTTTATACTCCCAGCTGTAGACCTGTTATTTTCATCTTTTTCACAGTAAACCTCTTTGGAAAAGCTGGCCATACCTACTCTTTGAAATTCCTATGTGGCATTTGCTTCCATTTATTTCAGGAAAATTTGTCTTTCAAGAGTAGAGGTTACTTTAATATTGCTAAGTCCAGTGATTCATTTCCAATAATTAGTTTATTTGACATTTCACGCAACATTTGACACAGATATGATCACTCTCCTTCATGAAATACTTCTTCCCTTAGCTTCCGTGACACCGATCACTCTTGATTCTTCTGCCTTTTTGGACATTTACTGATTTCCTCCTCAGTTTTCTGACACTTGGAAAGCCATAGGTTTTAATCCTTAGGTCTGTTCAGTCTTTAAGTCTACTTCTTGTTTGTTTGTTTGTTTGTTTTGTTTTGTTTTGTAGATGAACTCTATGCTCAACATTGAGCTTCAACTGAGGACCCCAAGATCAAGAATCACATGCTATACTGACTGAGCCAGCCAGGGGCCCCTCTATAGCTACTTCTTTTTCTTTTTTTTTAAATGTTTGTTTATTAAAAAAAAATTTTTTAGTGTTTATTCTTTGAGAGAGAGACAGAGATCATGAGCAGGGGAGGGGCAGAGAGAGAGAGGAAGATACAGAATCAGAAGTAGGCTCCAGGTTCTGATCCATCATAGCCTGACGTGGGGCCCAAACTCATGAACCATGAGATCATGACCTGAGTCAAAGATGGATGCCTAACCAACCTAGCCACCAGCCTCCCCTAATGTTTGTTTATTTTTGAGATAGAGGCAGAATGAGACCAAGGGAGGGGCAGAGAGGGAGGCACAGAATCTGAAGCAAGCTCCAGGCTCTGAGCTGTCAGCACAGAACCTGACACGGGGCTTGAACTCACCAACCACGAGATCATGACCTGAGCTGAAGTTGGATGCTTAACCAACTGAGCCACCCACGCACCCCTCTACATCTACTTCTTAAGTGACCAGATTAACTCTCACAATTTAGAGAGTGTCTGTGTGCTCATTGTTGTCCAAATTATACCTGCAATGTGGTTCTCTCTCTTGAATTCTAAATTTTTATACCCAACTGCAACTATACACTGGTATTACATAGGTGTCTTAAATTTAACATGTCCAAAATTAAATTCCTAATTTCCTTTACCTCATCTCACAAATTTCTTCTGTAATCTTTTCCATTTCAGTGAATGACTATTTCCTCCAACTAGTTTTACACCCAAACCTTATAGGATTCTTTTTTTTTTTTTTTAAATCTGACAGTCTATATCCAAACTATTAGTAATCTGTTTAGTTATGAGTCATGCATACAGACTGCAACTGCTTCTCACCACCTCCACCGTGACCAGGTTCATCTGTGTCATCTTGGTCCTGGGTTACTATTATCATGTCTCCTGTTTCCCAGCGTCTACATTTGCCTCCTTAGCCAGTAACCTGTAGTCAGTATGCCACTCAGAGTGCTCCTTTTACCTGTAAGACAAATTTTGACACTCCTCTCCCTAAAACACTCCAATGGCTTCCTTCTCACAGACTATGACCGATGATTGGTGACAAGGGCCCAGAGTCATTGCCATATGCTGGGAAAACTGTTAAGAGCTATTTCAGTCCTGTAGTTCTTTTGGGATCACGGAGGCTTGAATTGTCACAACATCCTGGATCAGCTTCTCCACTTCCCGATCCTACCTTCTGTGGTGCCTCATAGCTATGTTGCCTAAGTAATATATTGCTCAAGAAGATTTCTGTATGTGATTTTGCATGATAGAGTCCTTTTTAAAAAATTTTTATATGTTTATTTATCTTGAGAGAGAGACAGAGTGACAGTGGGCGAGGGGCGAAGAGAGAGGGAGACACAGAATCTGAAGCAGGCTCCAGACTCCGAGCTGTCAGCCCAGAGCCTGACAGGGGTTCGAACTCATGAGCTGTGAGATCATAACCTGAGCGGGTCAGAACGCTCAACCAACTGAGCCACCCAGACACCCCAATAGAGTCCTTTTTAGGACTCAGGATCTAAGATGACTGCTGAAGCATTTTTAAAAATACCCTTACCATGTTTAATCCGATTTATAGCTGAGAGTTAATTCTATCATTTTGTATTTTTACATCAAAAATTGTTGTAATATTGTACCATTGTTAGAATGTTTACAAAGAGTAGGATGATAAGTATGCCTGATAGAATAAACCACATACCTGTCAGGTACCACTTAACTGGCAATGGATAATGGAGTGCATTTTAATAGATGCTGTAGGTTATATATAAGTACGAGATTCATATCTTCATTAGCTCATACATTTGGATGAAATGAAACAAAAAATCATCGAAGAATAAGAATTGCAAGAAATGACACAGCATGTTACTCCATGCTGTACTGGTGGTACTTCAGATTGTATGTGTGTACTAAGATAGGAGTACTCAAAGTCAAGTCCATGACTTCTGTTTGACAGTATTATCTTTCTTGATAAGTATCAAAATGAACAGTGAGCATTGGAAATTTTAAAAATAATTTGATAGAATAATTTTGTATCTGTGATGTTCATGATTGTTTAAAATGGGACTTTATTTTTTATATGTAATTTTTTAAAAGTTCATTTTGTTAATAATTCATTTTTATTTTTTATACAATTGTCAATGTATAATAGGTTCTAAATAAAACTGGTCCTCCCATTTTGACAAGCATTGTACTGAGATGAAAAGTGAATTTCTATGTAACTATACTTGGAAAGAGAAAGATATTTGACTTTGAATAAATTTTAAAATTGGTAAAGAAATTGACTGATGAAGAGAAATAGATAGGAGTATGTAGTGACAATGACACACATGCCTCATTCAGGGAATTCTAACTGTGAGGTGGTAGTTCTGGTGGAAGACTTTGGAAGACAGATGGGAAGTTTGGTCAAGGGAATGAAATCACAGAGGAGAAGAAAGATGGAAGGATAGTCTTACATCTTAATTTTAGCTAGTTACAGATTTGCCAAGATTATTATTCCCAGTAATACTCTGGTGGTTAGTAGGAGAACTACAGTGTACTAGCAGCATTAGGATTAAGTTTGAGTCAAATGCACAATCTTTAGGAAGTCCTAAGTTCAGGTAGTTATGTATATTCTTATTTCTCTAGAAAGAGTCAGGCATAGTCTGACTCATTTTAGTCATGTGAGTTCCAATGGAAAGGGTCTAGGCTTTCAGGGACAAATTTTTGTGTGCTAAAGCTAAGAAATAAGGGCCCTTGGTCTTGAAAAACTTCTGCAAATGTTCAATCTGGTGAGGTCTCAGATTTAACATCCTGTCATTATATAAACCCACATTCTATAAATCCACATTAGCACCTACCCACAAGCATCTCTTTGTGAACGGGGGAAGCTTGTATCACATATAAATCTAGATATGCAGTGTGGCCACAAAACTACGGAAGGACTCTTTATAAAACCCATACTACAAAAATGCTGAAAGGTACACTAAAAACTATAGAATGCTCATGAAAGAATTCAAAGAAGAGAGAAAGAAATGGAAAACATTCCATGCTCATGGATTGGAAGAACAAATATTGTTGACGTCAGTATTACCCAAAGTAATCTACACATTCAATGCAATCCCAATCAAGATAACACCAGCATTCTTCACAGAGCTAGGACAAACAATTCTGAATTTGTATGGAACCACAAAAGACCCCAAATAGCCAAAGTAATGTTGAAAAAGAAAACCAAAGCTGGAGGCTTCACAATTCCTGACTTCAAGCTGTATTACAAAGCTATATTCATCAAGACAGTATGGTACTGGCACAAAAAAGGACACATAGGTCAATGGAACAGAATGAAGAACCCAGAAATGGACCCACAAATGTATGGCCAGGTAATCTTCAACAAAGCAGGAAAGAATATCCAGTGGAAAAAAGATAGTCTCTTCAGTAAATGGTGTCGGGAAACCAGGACAATGACATGCAGAAGAATGAAATTGGACCACTTTCTTACACCATATACAAATATAAACTCAAAATGGATGAAAGAGCTAAATGTGAGACAGGAAATCATCAAAATCCTAGAGGATAAAACAGACAGCAAAAGATTGCTATGACCTTGGCCAGAGCAACTTCTTGGTAGACTTGTGTCTGGATGCAAGGGAAACAAAAGCAAACATAAACTATTGGGACCTCATCAAAGTAAAAAGCTTCTGCACCACAAAGGAAACAATCAACAAAATTAGAAGACAGCATACAGAATGGGAGAAGTTATTTATAAATGACATATAAGATAAAGGGTTAGTATCCAGAGTCTACAAAGCACTAATCAAACTCAACCTACCCCCAAAATAAATAATCCAGTGAAGAAATGGGCTGAAGAGATCAACAGTTACTTTTCCAAAGAAGACATCCAGATAGCTAACAGACACATGAAAAAATGCTCAACACCACTCATCATCAGGGAAATACAAATCAAAACCACAATGAGATACCACCTCACACCTGTCAGAACGGCTAAAATTAACAACTCAGGAAACAACAGGTGTTGGCAAGGATGTGGAGAAAGAGGAACACTTTGTCCTGTTGGTGGGAATGCAAACTTGTGTAGTCACTCTGGAAAACAGTATGGAGGTTCCTCAAAACATTAAAAATGGATCTCTCCTATGACCCAGAAATCACACTACTAGGTATTTATCCAAAGGATACAAAAATGCTGATTTGAAAGGTCACTTGCACCCCAATTTTTATAGCAGCACTATTGACAATAGCCAAAGTATGGAAAGAGCCCAAATGTCCATCGACTGATGAGTAGGTAAAGAAGATGTGGTATATATAGAGAGAATGGAATATTACTTGGTGATCAAAAAGAAAGAAATCTTGCCATTTGCAACAATGTCTATGGAACTACAATATATTATGCTAAGCAAAATAAGTCAGAGAAAGACAAATACATCATTTCAGTCATATGTGGAATTTAAAAAACAAAACATATGAACATAGGGGAAGGGAAGGAAAAATAAGATAAAAAGAGAGGGAGGTAAACCATAAGAGACTCTTAAATACGGATAACAAACAGGGCTGCTGGAGGGGAGATGGGTGCGGCAATGGGCTAAATGGGTAATGGGCAATAAGGAGGGCACTTGTTGGGATGAGCACTGAGTGTTATATGTAAGTGATGAATCACTAAATTCTCCTGAAGCCATTACTGCATTGTATGTTAACTAACTTGTATTTAAATTTAAAAAATAATAAACACAATAAAGTACAAAATTTAAGTAAAAAAATACAGGAAGGATAAACACCAAAATATTAGTTGATAATATTATGGTTTTAGGAATGTGAGTAATTTTTATCCTTGTCCTGCTTTTCTATTTTTTCCAAAGTTTAATAAGTCTACGTTTTAAGATATAAATATTATAAATAAATAAATATATATATATATATATATATATATATATATACATTTAAATAATAGTTTATGTTTCTTTAAACACACATAATTGTGGGTCTGAACATGAGATCAAGAGAGCAAAGTTCCTTTCTGTAGGCATGAGAAAAAAGAGGTAATTTGGGGTTTTCCTATTTTAATCAGAACAAAACTTGAGAAAATGACTTTGGAGATATGTATAAAAAGAAAATCTAGGAGATCTTAAGAGGCAAAAATGATTTCACAATTTGAAATTGGTCATTTGAAAAGATAGTAAAAATAATAAGAGCAAACATGAATTGAATAATGGCTAATGTTAAGTGAGACTTAGTATGGTCCAGGTGGTATTTCAAGTGCCTTACATGAATTAGTTCATTTATTGATGAATAATGATAATTGAAAAAGGAAATTGAGGTAAGGATCAAGTTTTAGGAGATCAACTGGGAGGCTCTCACAGAAAGTTGTCATTATTTCAAACTCATTGTGTTTAAAACTCATGATCTTCCCTCTCAAACCATGCTTTCTTTTATATTCACTCACTTTCACTAGTTGACTATTCTTTTCAGCCTTCATTACCCACACCTTGGAGTTATTTCTGTCCTCTCTCCATTGTTCTCCTTTTAGCATATAATTCATTTAATTAGTCTATTAGTTTCACCTTTGCAAGATTCACCTTTGCAAATTACAATTGTAATTTTAAAAGCAATTTAGGTTCTGTTTCCAGAAACATTTGAGAGAGGAAGGAGGAAAAAAATGGACAGTGTTGAATTTCTGTATAGGATAGTCATTGCATTGGGCATTTTCTTTCTTCTTCTTAGTAATGTTACAGAAGGGCGATTATACATTTTATTTGGCTTTACTTTTAAATAAATCTGTGCTCATATAGATTATTATATAAGTTGACCAAGGTCACACAACTGTTACATGATAGATCCAGGATTCACTCAAGGGTCTATGTAATTCTTACTGAATAATTAACCTTATCATTATTCTAGACTATTGAGTATGATGTTAGCTGTGGGTTTTCATAGTTGGCCCTTATTATATTGTAGAACATTACTGAATGCACTTTGTTGAGAGTTTATTATGAACTGATGTTGCATTTAGTGAAATGCTTTTTCTGTATCTGTTGGGCTATCATGTGGTTTTTATCCTTCTTGTTAAGGTGATGTTTCACATTGATTGATTTGTGAGTATTGAGCCACATTTGCATCTCTGGAATGAATCCCACTTGATTGTGGTAAATGATTTTTTTTAATGTATTGTTGAATTCACTTTGCTAAAGATTTTTATATCTATATTCATCAGAGATATATGCCTGTAGTCTTGTCTTGTCTTGTCTTTCTTTGTTTCTTTTTTTTCTTTTTGTTTTTGGTACCTTTGTCTGTTTCACAATTGGTAATGTTGACCCCATACAATGAATTTGCAAGCTTTCCTTCCCTCTCCAACTCCTTCTCCTCCCATCCTCCTCCCTCCTCCTCTTCCTCCTCTCTCTCCTCTCTCCTCTCTCTCCTCTTCCCCCTTCTCCTCTGCTTCTCCTCATTCTCTCCTCCTCCTCCTCCAACTCCTCCTCCTCCTCCTCCTCCAACTCCTCCTCCTCCTCCTTCTCTTCCTCCTTCTTCTTTGGAATACCTTGAGAAGAATAAGTATTAAAGTCATCTGGTCCTGGACTATAGTTTGTTGAGAGGTTTTGATTACTGATTCAATTTCATTACTAGTAATTAGTCTGTTCAGATTTCTTCTTGATTTATTTTTGGAGATTTTGTTTCTAGGAATTTGTCTATTTCTTTCAGGTTGTCCAACTTGTTGGTGTATAATTTTTCATAATCTCTTATAATTCTTTGTATTTCTGGGTATCAGTTATTTCTCCTTCATTTCTGATTTTATTTATTTGAGTCTTTTCTGTTTTTCCCTTTGAGTCTGGCTAAAGGTTTATCATTTTATTTATCTTTTTATAAAATTTTTTTAAGTTTATTTATTTTGAGAGAGACAGAGTGCAAGTTGGGGGGGGGGGGGCAGAGAGAGAGAGAGAGAGAGAGAAGCCCAAGCAGGCTCTGCACTGTCATCTTGGAGCCTGACATGGGGCTTGAACTCACAAAACTGTGAGATTATGACCTGAGCGGAAACCAAGGGTCGGATGCTTAATTGAGCCACCCAGGAGCCCTTATTTATCTTTTGAAAGAACCAGCTCTTGGCTTAATTGATCTTTTAATTTCATTATTTCTGCACTAGTCATATTACTTCTTTTTTTCTACTGGTTTTGGGCTTTATTTTTCTTTTTCTAGCTCCTTTAAGTGTAAATTTAGATTATTTGATATTCCTCATATTTCTTAAAGTATATCTGTATTGCTCTAAATTTTCTACTTAAAACTGCTTTTGCTGAATCCCCAAGATTTTAGACTTGTGTTTTCATTCATCTCCATATATTTTATTTCCTCTTTGATTTCTTCACGGACCCATTGGTTGTTTAGTAGTAGGTTGTTGAGCCTCTATGTATTTGTGTTTTTTCCAGTTCTTTTTTTCTTGTCATTATTTTGAAGTTTCACTCTATTGTGAAAAGATGCTTGGTATGATTTCAATCTTCTTAGTTTTATATTGAGACCTGTTTTGTGGCCTAATATGTGATGTGTCTTGGAGAATTTTTCATGTGCATTTGAAAAGATTATGTACTCTGCTGTTTTGGGATGGAATGTTCTGTATATGTCTCTTAGGTCTATCTGGCCTAATGTGTCATTCACAGCCACTGATTTTTTTGTTGATTTTCTCCCTATCAAAATACCAATAGCAATTTTTACACATCTAGAACAAATAATACTGAAATTTACATAGAATAACAAAAGCCCTCAAATATATCCAAAACAATCTTGAGAAAGAATAACAAAGCTGGAGGTATCACAATCCCAGGTTTCAAGATATATTACAGAGTTGTAGTAATCAAAATAGTATGGTACTGACACAAAAATAGACACATACTTAAATGGAACAGGACAGAAAGCCCAGATCTAAACCTATACCATATGGCCAATTAATGTAATGAGACAGGAGGCAAGAATATCCAGTGGGGAAAGACAGTCTGTTCAATAAATGGTGTGGGGAGGGGAGTCTGAGTCAGTTGGTTAAGCTTCTGACTTCAGGTCGTGTTCTCACAGTTTGTGACTATGAGCCCCACTTTGGGTGATCCCTGATTTTGTCTCTCTCCCCTACCCCATCTTTCTTTCTGTCCCTCATGGGATTCTCTTTCTCCCTCTCTGTCTGCCCCCTCAATCCCTTATGCTCTCTCTCAAAAGAAAGAAGAAATGGGGAAAACTGAACAACTACATGCAAAAGAATGAAAGTGGATCACTTTCTTATACCATACACAAAAGAAAATCAAAATGGATTAAAGACCTAAATGTGACACCTGAAACCATAAAATTCCTAAAAGAAAACATGAGCATAATCTCATATTCATGGATATGTCTTCTCTGGCAAGGGAAACAAAAGTAAAAATGAACTATTAGGACTACACAAATATAAAAAGCTTTTGCACACAAAGGAAACCATCTACAAAAGAAAAAGACAACTTGCCAAATGGAAGAAGATACTTGCAAATGATATATCTGATGTTAGCCAAAATATATAAAAAGCTTATACAACTCAACACCAAGAAAACAATCTGATTTGACAATGGGTGGAGGAACTATGTAGACATTTTTCCAAAAAAGACGCAGATGGCCAACAAGACACATGAAAAGATGTTCTCAGTCACTAATCTTCAGGGAAACAAAAATCAAAACCACAATGAGATATCACCACACACGGCTCAGAATGGCCAGTATCAAAAAGACAGGAAATAACAAGTGTTGGTAAGGATGTGGAGAAAAGGGAATCCTTGCCTACTGCTGGTAGGGATATAAATTAGTATAACCACTTTGGGAAATACTATGGAGGTTCCTTAAAATATTAAAAATAGAACTATTTTAATATTTAATATTTTGATCCAGCAATTCCACTTCTGGGTATTTATCTGAAGAAAATGAGGATTGTAACTTGAAGAGATAGATGCATTCTTATGTTTATTTCAGCATTATTTATAATGGCCAAGGAATGGAAGGAACAGAGTGTCCATTGATAGATGAATGGATATAGAAATGTGGTTTACACACACACACACACACACACACACACACACACACACACACACACACACACTGGTATATTAGCCATAAAAAAGAATGAAATCTTGCCATATGTGACAACATGGGTGGATCTCGCCCGTATTATGCTAAGTGAAATAAGACAAATACCACATGATTCACTTATATATGGAATCTAAAAAAATAAATGAACAAACAAAAACAAGACACTTAAATGCAGAGAACAAATTGGTGGTTGTCAGAGGGGAGGTGAGTGAAGTGACAGGTGAAATAAAAGAGATTAAGAGAGAAATACTTCTAGTTATAAAATAAATCACAGAGATGAAAAATACAGCATAGGAATATAGTTGATAATATTGTAATAATGTTGTATGGTGATAAGTGGTGACTGTACTTAATGCAGTGAGCATTAAGTAAATAAGGAATTGTCGATTCATTCTGTTATGCTTCTGAAACTAATATAACTTTGTCAGTTATACTTCAACAAAATATCCAGATAAAGTGTAGAAAACCCAGTTAAATATGAATTTCTGTTAAGCAATGGATAATTTTTTTTAGAATAAGTATGCCCCATGAAATCTTTGGGACATTCTTCTACAACAAAACAAAACAAAACTGATCAATTACCTGAAATTCAGTTAAACTATGTCCCAAATATTGCCTACTTACACTAAAAAGTTATTGTTTATCTGAAATACAAGTTTAATTGGGTGTCCTGAATTTTTGTTCTAATTTTTTTAATGTTTATTTTTGAAGGAGACAGAAACATAGTATGAGCAGGAGAGGGGCAGAGAGAGGGGAAGACCCAAGAATCCGAAGCAGGCTCCAGGCTCTAAGCTGTGAGCAGAGAGCCCCATGTGGGGTTCAAACTCTCTGGCCTCGAGATTATGACCTGAGCAGAAGTCTGACGCTTAACTGACTGAGCCACCCAGGTGCCCCTAGGTGTCCTAAACTTTTATTGGCTAAATACACTATCCTGTGCTAGGCACAGATAAATAATCTTGTTGATATGGATTCAAAAAGGAGGTAGAATTTAATAATCATCAATGTCTCATTGTTATTATCATCACATCTTATGGAGTGCTATTCTAAGTATTTTATTTAATTCTTACCACTCTGTGAGGTAGTTACCATGAATAGCTCTATCTGATGAGGAAAGTGAGGTGCTTTAAGGAAAAGTTAAAACCAATGATTTAGAAAATTTTCCATTTTTGATCTGGTGGACCTTAAATCATGTTTGGATATTCAGGAACCAGAGATGTGATTCTCACACCTGGAACAGATCCATTACAAGAACCCGGTGAAAACATTACTTATATTTTTCTAAAAGTCTTCATTGTGTGTATCAAACAGCTTGCACCTTGCAGTGAATTTAGCAGGCATGAAGCTGAAAGATTTTGATAGTTGAAATTGTAAGAAAGGCCTTAGGTTAAAACTGTTGGTAGGTATTTATATCCAATAGCACTTCCTTTTCTCCGCTCCCCCCCCCATTTTTTTTTTTTTTTCTTCTGGAATGAAGAAGTAATCTTTTTCTCATTATGTATAAGCTGTCTCTAAAGGCTGTGTCATTGACGTGATTAAGACCTTTAAATTTAGAGGTTGTAACTTATCATTATGGATGAAATCTCTTGAACCACTAAAATATCCTCTTTTTTGACTTTGTTAAACCCATACTTTAATCTTGAAAGTTGTGATGAAATTTTATAGGATTCAGAAATATTCCAGAATTATTAGATGATAAACATATATATCTATGTATGATTTAAAAATCTTAATACAAGTTTCCCTTTTAAGTGTATCTTATAGCATTATCCATTTTACTTTCAATTTTATTTTTTTGTAATTTTCAGGTTTTGGCATCTACTTTTTTCCTGAAATAAAATACATTTGCTTATTAATAGTGATATTTTCAAACTTAAGTTGTTTCAGTATTTCCAGTCATAAAGTCGTGATTATTGGACCTTTAATGGCTAAAATTCTATCATGCCATTACACGTTACTTATGTACTCAGTTGCTTGCAGAAATATTGTTTCTCTTTACTAAAACTTATTTTAATGGTTAACACACACCCTTAATTTTGTTTCAATGACATTTTCCCCCTGTATTATGCATTGTTGATTTTATTTTTAAATTTTATTTATTAAGAGAGAGAGTGAGCGATAGTGATAGGGGGAGGGGCAGAGAAAGAGGGAGAGAGAGAGAGAGAGAGAGAGAGAGAGAGAGAGAGAGAGAGAATGAATCCCAGGCAGGATATATGCCGGTAGTGCAGAGTTCAATGCAGGGCTTGAACTCACAAACCACAAGATCATGACCTGAGCCTATATCAAGAGTAGGACCCTTAACTGACTGAGCCACCCAGGTGCCCCATCATCATTGATTTTTGATGCAAATAGGATAATAGGCTTAATAGACATAAATTTGCAAGTGACATTTTAAGGCATATATTTATTTACATATTAAATATGTCTGAATAGGTAGTTGGCTTTTTTCAGGAGAGTTGACTTTCAAGGCTTCTCTCAGAAGTGCACTTTTCAAATCCCTTCTTAAGTCTGTGACTCTTTGATAGATTACAGTACAAGCTGTTAACTGTTTTAGTGTATCTAGTAATAAAAACATTGACTAAAGAGGTTTATACCCTGACACCCACTAGACAAGATGTTCTGCTTTGAGTTGTATGCCTAAGGTCCCAATGCTCATTCCATTCCAAGTCAACTCACTTTTGTAGTTTATTTAGGATTAGCAAACCAAAGTATCACTTTCCTTTCTGCTTTACCAGCTCAATTTTCAGTAACAGACAAATTACTCTGTTGGAGTAATTAGAGCTTCTTGCTAGTGAAAATTAGAGATTCCTTTACTTTGTACTGATACCATATACTAAATCTGGACTCTTTCACAGAATCTCGTCCTGCTGTAACAGAGGAAAGTGGTTTCCTCTCATACTCTTGGGGTGAAGGCAAGCTGTTACGTTCTGTGCATCACATTCAAATTTATAATGGAAAAATCATAGAGAATAATAAGTTTCCAAATGGAAAATTTTCCTGTTTATTTGAGAAGAATGAGACTGACATTTGGGAAACATCATTCCGTGAAAAATAGATGGGCATTAACTAGGTACAATACTAAATCTGGCAACCTCAAATTATAAAAATGATCACAATTTCAAATGAACAAGCATCTTTCGAATGCTGACTAGAGATGGCAAGGAAAATAATGATTTGCTTAGAGCAACAAGCTGTTATGTAATATGTGGGAAATATCTTTTCCAGTAGTAAAGATCTTGAGCTCTGGATTAAACAGAATTGAGTTAAAATCTTGACTTCCTTTCTTATCACCCTTTGGTAAACAGCTTCACTTTTCCAAACCTCAGGTTTCTTTTATTTAAAGTGTGGATAGTAATGCATAATTCCTAGATCTAATGCACGAACGGGTGCCCTCAGTAGATAAGTTGTCAAACATTTTTGGAAGATAGAAGGCACCAGGGATAGGATTGATTGGAAAACAAAAACAATAAGATGAGAACATTATGTTTTACCTGAGTAAAAGTGAGAACATATTCAGAAAATCACTAGAACTGAAGTAAAATAAATAAAGAATTTAGAGGGAACCTGGGCAATCAGGTAAATGGACTGTCAGACCACATGGACTCTGTCCTTGCACACCAGCCCTTTGTACTCGGCTGCACAGGCAGTGGGGGTGGACCACAGATAAGACCCAGAGCTGCACTAGGAAACATGGGAACAATTTGCTTGGCAAGAGCTCATCTTGTAAGTTTGGGGAAAAGTGAAAGATAAAATGCATAAGTGGGAGGAAATTTTTAAAAAAAGAAAGAAAAAGAAGGAAATACTCATGTCCTCTACTCCCAGAGTAATGGAAACTGGTCAGAAGCCTGTCTACAACTTCATATTCACTCACCTCTTCTACAGATACTGTCTAAACAAGATAATTTAATAGAACAGGTATATGCAGATTATGGGGTCACATAGATTAGAAGAATTTGCCACAGTGTAGCTGTCCCCTTTTTGAGTTGCTTTTTCATATCTGAAGCATTCTCACTTCACTTCTGATGATAACTCCAGTAGAACTAATTCCCCAGCCTTCCTGGAAGCCAGGATGCTGACACGTGACAATTTCCATCAGGTACTTGGATCAAGATGGATTCACAAGAGAGAAAGGCCGGGAAATACTCTATTTGGCAGAGAATAGGGAAGAGATAATAAGCTTTTAGAGATAGCAGAAGTAGATGTCCCAGCAGCAGTGGTGCCAATGACCCAGGGGTTTGAGATTAACCTGAAACCAGGCCAGGGGACAGTTTGGGAATTGTCTCTATCTGGTTAACTTTCAGCGGATTCTCAGGTTTTTCTGGGTATTATATGTTCCAATTTGAAATTTTTAATAAATTGTGAAATTCAAAATTTTTCTTTCTGTTGCTTTCATCAGTGAAACTTCATGGTACAGTAATGGACTTCAGAGAAATTGGGAACTAGAGCTTGGTTATCTTGGAAGGCATTCTGGTAGTCTGTAATGTGCAATGGCACACTGGAGTCCCTGGAGTCGTGTAAAAGGACATGAAGAATGCTAGGGATGTGTGGTGTGCTGGCTACGCCTATCTGGAAACAAATTAGCAAGGTTAAAACTGTAAAATATCAACGCATA
This sequence comes from Panthera leo, assembly GCF_018350215.1. NCBI lineage: Eukaryota > Metazoa > Chordata > Mammalia > Carnivora > Felidae > Panthera > Panthera leo. The sequence continues at coordinate 19,845,969 of NC_056682.1, read as the reverse complement.
GTTTGAAAAAAAAGCAAGCAGTCTCTGTGACCACTTTGTAATATTGCTGGCAGACAGAGAAGGATGGATATAACAAAAAAATCAAAGCCAGATTATAGGTTGGGAAAGAGTGAGGATACAATGAATAGACTGGGAACATTTGAGAAGATTCAAATGAGTGAGGATGACCCAAAGTCTTGAGTCCAACCACACCTCCCTTATCAGCAGAAATAGTCCCTCCTCCCCTGTCTGATGAAACTGTTCCGACTTGCCTGAAAATCCTTTGACAACCTGGCAGGAAGAAACAACTCGGCAAGAAGCTATTTCTCCTAATGTGCTATCCAACCACACCTCATTGCTTCCAAATTCTAGCATGCCCCAAGGAGCCAATTACGGAGTCAGACCTGGGAAATGAGTGGTATAACAGCGGAAAGGCAAAGATTGTGCTCATCTTCGCTATAAAAATCTGGGAAATACATGTAGAACTATTTCTTCTGATGCTCATCCACATTTTCTCAGGGAAAGAGAAGCCTAGCTTCTTGTCCCGGTGGACTTATCAACATGAGCACTCTCACCAGAAATCCAGTTCTCCTTTCGGCAGCTCACACAGCTGGGAGCACCTCTGTTGACTCACAGACAGTAGCTGTATCCTGGACTGGATAGAGGACTTTATCAAATGAAGTTAACCTACTATTTATGTCTTGATATAAAGGAAAGAGTTTGACAGTAGTAGAAATACAGGGATATTGCAGGGAACTAATCATGTGTGGCTCACTCATCAATCCCTTCTCTTTGTCCCTAAAAGCATCCGTTACTAGAAATGTGAACAAAACGTTTATGTTGGGTAAGTGGTGGATGGTATAGGATTTCTCTTTAGGTCAGGGCTGAGAGTGGGAAAGAAGATCTAGAAACTGAGAGAATTGGAGCAGTTATTAAACACAGATTTTGAAGTTCATCCCTCTGTAACTCCTTATTGCCTTCAATATTCCAGCCATTTTGTCAGCTTGAAACTCTGTTACCTAGAGCTTGGATTCAGTGAAAATTTAGCTTTCTGTCCCCCTGAGCTGTCTAGTTTGGAACGAGCCATAGGCAAAAACTGCAAATATGGAAATCACACCCGGTGCAATTATCTAAAGGTGGCCTTGTTTCCAGCTTCGGCCTAATTTTTTTGTTGTCCGACAGTGTCCTCAAATAGCTGTCTTTTCTTAAATGTTATACAGATTTGATGATTGTTATCTACAGGAAACTTAGTTTAAGTGTCCCCGGTAATTATTGTACAAAATAATTAATCCAGAATTCATCAGCTTCAAGCAACAATGTTATTGTGCTCATAGATAATTAATTCAAGAATGAAGATGAGGTCTAAATGACTTGTCTTTATACCATCATGACTGAGCCTCTTGGGACTTGATTCCTGAGATTGATATGATGATTGAAGCCTGGAGTCATCTGGAAGTATTTTTACTCACATGCAGTTTGGTCAATGCATGCTGTTGTTGGGACCTCACCTAGAGCTGTTGACAGGAACACCTACGTGAGGCTCCTCCATTGTGGCTTCGTCTTTCTCACAGGTGGTCTCAAGGTAATCAGATCCTACATGATGGCTCAGGATTCTACAAGTGAATTTTCAAGTAATAAATTGGAAGATAAATCACATTTTATGACCTAGATTTAAAAAGTCAACAGTGTCATTTCTGCCACATTCTACTTCCATCATATTCTTTGCTCCACCTAGATTTCTTTAAGATAGCTTTAATGAGATATAATTGATACACAATAAACTTTGCAGAAAGTGTACTATTTGATAAATATTGACATTATATGAATATAGATAAATTATAATAGGTATAGGCATATAAGATATCCATTTTTACAGCTTTATTAGGATATCATTGACATCTAACATTATGTATGTTAAAGGTATACAATGTGATGATTTGATACATGTATATATATGTATATATTTATTGCAAAATTATCATCACAGTAAGGTTATTTTACACGTATTTTACCTCACATAATTACCGTTATTCTTGTTATAGTGGTGAGAAGATTTAAGATCTCTTAGCAGCTTTCAAGTATACAATGAAATATTGTTAACTATACTCACCATGCTGTACATTAGATCTCCAGAAGTTATTCATCTTATAAATGGAAATTTGTACCCTTTGACCAGCATCTCATTAACTTTATCCCATAACCACTTTTATACTCTCTTCTTCTATGAGTGGTGCTTTTTAAAATTCCATATATAACTGAATCATACAGTGTTTGTCTTTCTCTGACATATTTGGTTTAGCATAATGCCCTCAAGATTCATCTGTATTGTTGCAAATGGCAGCATTTCCTTCTTTCTTATTGGTAATAGTCTGTTGTGTATGTATACCTCATTTTCTTTATCCATTCATCTATCATTGAACTGTAGGTTGTTTCCATGCCTTGGTTATTGTGAATAATGCTGCAATGAATATGAATATGCAGATATGTCTTTGAGATCCTGTATTCATTTCCTTCAGATATATACCCAGAAAAGATGTTGCTGAATACAAGCTAGTTCTATGTTTGAGTAGCCTCCATATTGTTTTCCATGATGTCTATGCTAATGTATATTTCTAGCAATAGTGTACAAGGGTTTTTTAGTAGATTCCTTAGGAATTTTTAATAGAAAAGTTCATATCATGTATTAATAGATATACAGTTGACCCTTGAACAACATAGATATGAACTGTGCAGGTCTACTTATATACAGACTTTTATTTTTTACTTTTTTATAAATGCAGCACAATACTGTAAATGTATTTTCATTTCCTTAGGGTTTCTTAACATTTCTTTTTTTCTAGCTTTATTGTAAGAAAACAATAGATAATATAAATAACATACGAAATATGTGTTAATTAGCTGTTACTGATAAGGCTTTTGGTCAACAGTAGGCTATAAGTAATTAAATTTCAGGGGAATCAAAAGTTATACATGGATTTTTGACAGTGCAAGGAGTCAGAAGCCCTGACCCCATGTTGTTCAAGGGTCCACCATAGTTTACTTCTTCCTCTCCAGTCTGGATACCTTTTATTTCTTTCTTTTTTTTTTTTTTTTTTTTTTTTTAGAATGTTTAAAAATATATGTTCTTTAATTTTTATTTATTTATTTTAATTTACATGCCAGTTAGTATATAGTGCAACAATGATTTCAGGAGTAGATTCCTTAATGCCCCTTACCCATTTAGCCCATCCCCCCTCCCACAACCCCTCTAGTAACCTTCTGTTTGTTCTCCATATTTAAGAGTCTCTTATGTTTTTGTCCCCCTCCCTGTTTTTATATTATTTTGGCTTCACTTCCCTTGTGTTCATCTGTTTTGTATCTTAAAGTCCTCATAAGAGTGAAGTCATACGTTATTGGTCTTTCTCTGATTGACTAATTTCACTTAGCATAATACCCTCTAGTTCTATCCACATAGTTGTGAATGGCAAGGTTTCATTCTTTTTGATTGCCAAGTAATACTCCACTGTATATATATCTACCACATCTTCTTTATCCATTCATCCATCGATGGACATTTGGGCTCTTTCCATACCTTGGCTATTGTTGATAGTGCTGCTATAAACATTGGGGTGCATATGCCCCTTTGAAACAGCATACCTGTATCCCTTGGATAAATACCTAACAGTGCAATTTCTGGGTCATAGGGTAGTTCTATTTTTAGTTTTTTGAGGAACCTCCATACTGTTTTCCAGAGCAACTGCACCAGTTTGCATACCCACCAGCACTGCAAAAGAGATCCTCTTTGTCTGCATTCTCGCCAACAACATCTTTTGTTGCCCGAGTTGTTAGTGGTAGCCATTCTGACAGCTGTGAGGTCATATCTCGTTGTGGTTTTGGACTGTATTTCCCAGATGATGATGAGTGATGTTGAGCATTTTTTCATGTGTCGGTTGGCTATCTGGATGTCTCCTTTGGAGAAGTGTCTATTCATGTCTTTTGCCCATTTCTTCCTCTTGCCCTTATTTGTTTTGGGGGGGTTGAGTTTGATAAGTTCTTTATAGATTTTGGATACTAACCTTTTATCTGATATGTTGTTTGCAAATATCTTCTCCCATTCTGTTGGTTGTCTTTTAGTTTTGCTGATAGTTTCCTTTGCTGTGCTGAAGCTTTTTATTTTGATGAGGTCCCAGTAGTTCATTTTTCCTTTTGTTTCCTTTGCCTCCAAAGAAATGTTGAGTAAGAAGCTGCTGCGGCTGAGGTCAAAGAGGTTTTTTCCTGCTTTCTCCTTCAGTATTTTGATGGCTCCTTGTCTTACATTTAGGTCTTTCATCCATTTTGAGTTTACTTTGTGTATGGTGTAACAAAGTAGTCCAGGTTCATTTTTCTGCATGTTGCTGTCCAGTTTTCCCAGCACCACTTGCCAAAGGGACTGTTCTCTATTCCATGGAATATTTCCTGCTTGGTCCAAGATTCGTTGGCCATACGTTTGTGGGTCCATTTCTGGGTTCTCTATTCTGTTCCATTGATCTGAGTATCTGTTCTTGTGCCAGTACCATACTGTCATGATGATTACAGCTTTATAATACAGCTTGAAGTCCGGTATTGTGATGCCTCCTGCTTTGGTTTTCTTTTTCAAGATTGCTTTGGCTATTAGGGGTATTTTCTGGTTCCATACAAATTTAGGATTGTTTGTTCTAGCTCTGTGAAGAATGCTGGTGTTATTTTGATAGGGATTACATTGAATATGTAGATTGCTTTGGGTAGTATCGACATTTTAACAATATTTGTTCTTCCTATCCAGGAACATGGAATATTTTTCCATTTTTCTGTATCTTCCTCCATTTCTTTCATAAGCCTTCTATAGTTTGCATTGTATAGATTTTTTCACCTCTTTCATTAGATTTATTCCTAGATATTTTATGATTTTTGGTTCAATTGAAAATGTGATTGATTCCTTGATTTCTCTTTCTGTTGCTTCATTGTTGGTGTACAGAATGCAACCAGTTTCTGTGCATTGACTTTATATCCTGTGACTTTGCTGAATTCATACATCCGTTCTAGCAGGGTTTTTTTTGGTGGAATCTTTTGGATTTTCCATATATAGTATCATGTCATCTGTGAAGAGTGAAAGTTTGACTTCTTCCTGGCCAATTTGGATGCCTTTTATTTCTTTGTGTTGTCTGATTGCTGAGGTTAAGACTTCCAATACTATGTTGAATAACAGTGGCGAGAGTGGACATCCCTGTCTTATTCCTCACCTTAGGGGCAAAGCTCTCAGTTTTTCTCCATTGAGGATGATATTACTGTTGGGTCTTTCATATATAGCTTTTGTGATCTCGAGATATGATCCTTCCATCCCCACTTTCTTGAGGGTTTTTATCAAGAAAGGATGCTGTTTTGTCAGATCCTTTCTCTGCATCTCTTGAGACGATCATATGGTTCTTGTCCTTTCTTTTATTGATGTGATGAATCACATTGATCATTTTGTGGGTATTGAACCAGCCCTGCATCCCAGGTATAAATCCCACTTGGTCGTGATGAATAATTTTTTTAATGGATTGTTGGATCCAGTTGGCTAATATCTTGTTAAGGATGTTTGCATCCATGTTCATCAGGGAAATTGGTCTATTGTTTTCCTTTTTAGTGGAGTCTTTGTCTGGTTTTAGAATCCAGGTAATGCTGGCTTCATAGAAAGGGTTTGGAAAATTTCCTTCCATTTCTATTTTTTGGAACAGCTTCAAGAGAATAGGTTTTAACTCTTCCTTAAATGTTTGGTAGAATTCTCCTGGAAAGCCATCTGGCCCAGGACTCTTGTTAGGAGATTTTTGATTACTAATTCAATTTCTTTTCTGGTTATGGGACTGTTTAAATTTTCTATTTCTTACTGTTTCAGTTTTGGTAGTGTATATGTTTCTACAATTTGTCCATTTCTTCCAGATTGCCCATTTTATTGGTGTATAGTTGCTCATAATATCCTCTTATTATTGTTTGTATTTCTGCTGTGTTGGTTGTGATCTCTCCTCTTTCATTCTTGATCTTATTTGAGTCCTTTCTTATTTCTTTTTGATCCAACTACTAGTGGTTTATCAATTGTTAATTCTTTCAAAGAACCAGCTTCTGGTTTTTTGTTTGTTCATTTGTTTGTTTGGGGTTTTGTTTGTTTGTTTTTGGTTTCAATAGCCTTGATTTCTGCTCTAACCTTTATTATTTACTGTCTTCTGCTGGTTTTTGGTTTTATTTGCTGTTCTTTTTCCAGCTCTTTAAGGTGTAAGGTTAGGTTGTGTATCTGAGACCTTTCTTCCTCCTTTAGGAAGGCCTGGATTGCTACATACTTTCCTCTTATGGCTGCCTTTGCTGCATCCCAGAGGTTTCAGGCTGTGGTGTTATCATTTTCATTGGCTTCCATGTACTTTTTAATTTCCTCTTTAACTTCTTGGTTAGCCTATTCATTCTTGAGTAGGATGTTCTTCAGTCTCCAAGTATTTGTTACCTTTCCACATTTTTTCTTGTAGTTGATTTCGAGTTTCATAGCATTGTGGTCTGAAAATATGCACGGTATGATCTCTATCTTTTTGTACTTGCTGAGGGCTGACTTGTGTCCCAGTATGTGATCTTTTCTGGAGAGCCTTCCATGTGAATGGATGAGAATGTATATCTGCTGCTTTAGGATGACATGTTCTGAATATATCTGTTAAGTCTATCTGGTCCAGTGTGTCATTCAAAGCCATTGTTTCCTTGTTGGTTTTCTGCTTAGATGATCTTTCCATTAATTGTAAGTGGGGTGTTGAAGTCCCCTACTATTTTGGTATTATTATCAATGAATTTCTTTATGTTTTTGATTAATTTATTTGCATATTTGAGTTGTACCATATTTGGAGCATAAATGTTTACAATTGTTAAGTGTTCTTGGTGGATAGACCCCTTAATTATGATATAATACTCCTTTTCATCTCTTGTTACGGTCTATTTTAAAGTCTTGGTTGTCTGATAAAAGTATGGCTACTCTGGCTTTCTTTTGGCAACCATTAGCATATTAGATGGTTCTCTGTCCCCTTACTTGCAATCTGAAGGTGTCTATAGGTCTAAAGTGTGTCTCTTGTAAACAGCATATAGATGGATCTTGTTTTCTTATCCATTCTGTTACCATTTGTCTTTTGATTGGAGCATTTAGTCCACTGATTTTTAGAGTGAGTACTGAAAGATATGAGCTTATTGCCATTATGTTTCTTGTAGAGTTGGAGATTCTGGTGGTGTTCTCTGGTCCTTTCTAGTCTTTCTTGCTTTTGGTCTTTTTTGTTTTGTTTCATCTTTCTCCCCTTAGAGAGTTCCCCTTAAAAATTTCTTGTGAGGCTGGTTTAGTGGTCACAAACTACTTTAATTTTTGTTTGGGAAAATTTTTATCTCTCCTTCTATTTTGAATGACAGCTTTGTTGGATAAAGAATTCTTGGCTACATATTTTTCTGATTCAGCACATTGAATATATCCTGCTACTCCTTTCTGGCCTGCCAAGTTTCTGTGGATAGCTCTGCTGCAAACCTGATGTCTTCCCTTGTAGGTTAAGGACTTTTTTTTCCCTTAGCTGCTTCACGATTCTTTCTTTGCCTGAGTATTTTGTGAATTTGACTATGATATGCTTTGCTGTTGGTCAGTTTTTGTTGAATCTTCTGGTAGTCCTCTGTGCTTCCTGGATTTTGATGTCTGTGTCTTTCCCCAGGTTAGGAAAGTTTTCCACTATGATTTGCTTTCATAACCCTTCTACCCCTATTTCTCTCTCTTCCTCCTCTGGGACCCCTATGATTCTGATGTTGTCCCTTTTTAGAGTCACTGATTTCTCTAATTCTTAAATCGTGCTCTTTTGCCTTAGTCTACCTCTTTTTTTCTGCTTCATTATTCTCCATAAGTCTGTCCTCTATTTTGCTGATTCTCTGCTCTGTTTCATCCATCCTTGCTGCTATGGTACTATTCCAGATTGCAGCTCAGTTATAGCATTTTTTATTTCATTCTGTTGGGCTTTTACTTTTTTATTTCCACAGAGAGGGATTCTAATCTATTTTTGACTCCAGCTAGTATTCTTAGTATCATGATTCTAAATTCTGGTTCAGAAATCGGGCCTGTATCTGTGTTGATTTAGTCCCTGATTTTAGGTTTTTTTCAGCTCTTTCTTTTCGGGTGAATTCCTGCTGAGTTCTCTGGTTCCAGTTGTGCAGATTGTTGTGTTAATCCTCAAATCAGTTTTCTAGATGTGAAGGATGATTTAATGTTGATCTGCCTGTATTTCATGGACGTGAGACACAAAGAAACTTCCATGCTGTTCTGCCATCTGGGCTCCAGTCTGGATGCCTTTTATTTCTTTTTCTTGCCTAATTGCCCTGGCAGGAACCTCCAGGACATGTATAGATTCCAAGTGGTCAAATGGACACCCTTGTCTTGCTCTTGATCTTTGAGGAAAAGCATCTAGCGTTTCACCATTAAGGACAATGTTAGCCATGTGGATTACAGTTTTAATATCTTTTTCTGCTTCTATTTGTGCTAGTTATAAGTCAATTTTGAATGAATTATATTCTGCTTATTGTGGGTGGTATATTTTTGTTTCTTTGAATATGTCATAATTTTTGTGTGGATACTAGACTGTAAGTTTTAACTTTTTGGTCACTGAATACTTTTCCAAAAATATTCTTGAGCTCCTGGCCCGTGGTTTCACCCTGCCCCTCCCTGTCTTCATTACATTCCATACATTTTGTAGGATGCCTCCCCCACCCCATTGAAGTCACTTATTTTAATATCAAAAACAGAACCCTGCCCACACCCACCCCCCTGGCCTCAGAAACCACGAGTGCATGCACTCATCTCATGCCAGGCACCAAGAGCATGTGCTGTAGCTTGCCTACTCCCAGCCTCAGTAACTCTGCCCCACAGTCCCCCATTTTTCTGCATTTTTCTCCTGACTTCTTTGTTTGTTTGTTTGTTTGTTTATTTATTTTTTTATGTTGGACCTAGTTTTTGTTAATTTATTCCTTCTTTCTTTCTTTCTTTCTTTTTTATGTTGGGCCTAGTTTTACTTCTGTTGCTATTGTGGTGCATATACCTTTTCCCTGTCCTGATTTCCAGTGACTACACAAAGACAATCCTGGCCTTCTCTAGATAGATGGTGTGTTTTGTATGTGTCTGGATTCTGAAGACATGCATGCAGTGAGCTAGACAGTTCTAGAAGGTCACTGAAGGGTGTAACTTCTGTACAAGGGCCGTGGCACAGCACTAAGTACTGGTTTGTTTGTTTTATGTTTTATTTCTTTTTGACAGAGACAGAGCATGAGTGGAAGAGGACCAGAGAGAGAGGGAGACACAGAACCTTAAGCAGGCTCCAGGCTCTGAGCTGCCAGCACAGAGCTGGAACTGGGGCTTGAATTCATGAACCTCGAGATCATGACCTGAGCCAAAGACAAATGCTTAACTGACTGAGCTACCCAGGTGTCCCAGCACTTAGTACTGTTCACCACCCCTGTGCTCTGCAGGTGGAAAGGCTGAGAGAAGGTGCTCCAGCTAGGACACGCATCCCTCCTTCCACTCTGGTCACCTTGGGAATGTCTTGGTACCCTAGAAAGTCCCAGCCTCCATCTTGACTCTTCTTCTGGCTCAGCTACTACTAGTCTCTTGCTGGAGAATTTTTACTAGGTGTACCCCTCTCATGTCAGGGACTTCAGCCATGAAGTTAGTAACCAGCTTCTCAGAGATCTCCTCAATCAAGCCTCCATCCTGGTCACTCTCAGATTCCTGGGATCCTGTCTAGCACACAGTACTCATGTCTAGGAGGGGGTGTACCTGCTCAGGGGGGTCCGAAATTATTTCATTCCTAAGAACAATTGGAAAATGAATCCAAAACTGTGGCATTTTCAGGGGTTTTTGTTTTGTTTTTTTAACACAGAAATTAAGCTTTCTGTCCTTTGGGTTGGAAATGCTGGTTTGGAGCACATGACTTATTCCTGGTACAGTAAAGATACCTTGTGTTTTTTAGACCTTAAAAAAACATTGTTAATTTATACAGAAAGAATATGATCTATTGGGTCTTGCTTTTCAGCTTTGTTAGCATTTAGTCTAGGGCGATTTTTGCTCTGTTACCAAGACAAGACCCTTTGAGTATTTTACTCAGTGCCCAGTGAATTATGAAGATTTCCAGCCTGGTTGGTGGGAATGGACATTATTTGCACTCTTCTGTGTTCTTTAGCTCTTATTTCTGGTCGTTCTTGCCCTGGCATAGTTTTTTAATATACGTGCATCACTAAATAGCTGCATATATAAGGACCACCTTCCAAAGTTCTCTAGACTTTTGTTTTTGCCAATCTCTCATTTCTAGTATTCTGTCCTATGATTTCTAGGGGTATAATCTTCCACTTCTGCCTCCTCAACTGTGGCTGACTGATGATCTTCACAAATAGCTCCTTGTGCTGCATTTCAACCTAGAAACCCTCCCCAGGCAGCTGGCATAAGTATAGGGTTTGTCTCATTTGTTTCTCCTCTCTCAGGGACCACTGTCCTTTGCTGCCTAATGTCCAGTATCTTGAAAAATGTTTTTTCATATATTTTTCCCATCTTTTTAATTGATTCAGATAGGAGGATAAATCTGTAAACTTTTATTTCACCTTGGCCAGAACCTGGTGTCTTTTATGCTCATTAAACTTTGAGAATCATAATTATCTGAACTTTTTGGCTTCAGAGCTTTGAATTGAGTTCTCAGTCTGCTACTCAATCAGTGATACTCATGCAATTTACAAAATTTACAATTTGTTTACAAATATTTTAAATAATATTGATAATAGTTACCCATTAAATTACTAAGGTAATGGAAATTAATATTTTAGAGTTTTAATTATTTTTGCTCTATTTATCTCAGTTGACATAAACAACAGTATAAAAAAACTTTATTACGTTATGTAGCATTAAGGATTCTCATGTGGGTACTGCATAAATATAGACCCTAAAAACTACTTGGAAATCATTTAATTTTTTTAACCCCCCCCCCCAAAATGACATGAATAATTAAAATATGATGTTTATTTCTAATTATATAAAGGTATAACACACATAATAAATACTTTTCTAAATGACTCCAATTTTTTAGTTTGAAATGTTAAGGCAAAACTTACTCTACCATAAACTGGTAATATCATATTAGGGACCAGAAAAAAAGCAATTTGAGCAAGTTTCATTTTGCCATATCTTACCTATTTTGATAAAACTTTTGAATTAAAAGTAGTCAGTTACCTCAATTCAAGAGTAATCCTGCATGGCACCAGATTTAGTCAGTAGCATTGTATAAATCTTTTATTTTGTGCTTTCCTGGCTGTAAGATTGGAATGTTAATAGTGACAAATACCACAAGGATATGCTAACCGCTTGTAGAACACCTTGTAAAGAGCAAACAGTAAAATGTTATAAAAATAAGAGTGTCACTTTTATATTTTTGAAAAATACAAATTATCCCTTTTCTTGTCAGTAGTTAACCAAATAGATGTATTAGCAACAAATGATGTTTAATTGTGGGAGCACATCTACATTTTGAAGAAAGATTTGTTACAAGTGTTCTGACAAATGATGAGATCATGCTATGGGTATGAGGGAAAACACTCTGACTACCATGCCCAATATTAAGGTAATTTCTTTTGTAAAAAGAAATGCTATTTTATGTTTTCCTCTCTGAAGTGAGAGATTGCCTATTTTCCACAAAAGAGATGTACCTTTACTTTTATTCTTTGAATCGATGTGATAAAATATTCAGAAATACTTGAGCATTATTTGGTCAAAAGCATAAAGTCAGAAACATTTTACTTTTCACCACTTACTCTGAATATATGCTTGATGAGATCCTTCTGTTTCTTACAAGCTGGGGCAATAGCACTGCAGGGCTTGCTGTGAAGGATGACAAGTGAGTTACCACAAGCCCATTTGTACAAAATGATGGCTGTGGTCCCCCTGTAGGAGTCGCTTAGCTGAGAAGATGAAAATATGGTCAAACATAGAAAGCTGATGGATCCTGGAGATCAAAATGCAAGCAACTATGTGACTTGCATGCCTACATTAGAGTCTTTGCTCATTTGTCTTTCTTCCTGGACCTGTGACTATTTATGGTGGGAGTTTGGGAGAGGACCTGAGCAAGAAAGTGTTTTTTTTTGTGTGTATATGTGTGATCAGTGTAATAACTTACATTAAACTTGATACACTTCTGTCTTCTGAAATATCTTGTCTCTAGTGAGATATCTCTGTAAATGAATGGCATGGTATGGGTGACATGGTGATGTGGATTGCCTTAGAGTACTCTGAGTTCCCAGAGCAGCACTGCGTTGCACATATTCTAAGCGATCAGTTGTCCCTTTAACAATCCCAGTGATTTCTGTGGCTTTTTCTTTGTAAGTACAAACCAGAAAAGTTGGTTCTATAAAAGAAAACATATATATATATATATATATTCAGACCCTCTAACATAATCAGACAGATCAACATGAAACAGGGACACAACATAAGTTGTTTTCTGTATTTGTGGATTTTTCCCCCTAAAAAATGAGCAGCTGGAAAAATTCCCAATTAACCTCTGTTATGCTCCAACCCCACAGATGAACCTTCCTCTTACGCCTTTTTGAAAATATTGCTACATGAAGAATCCTTTACATGCTCTGGATTTAGTATTATTAACTTAGTGGGTGAGTTTGTAGCCAAAATGAAAAAGGGCAAGAAAAATTATCTGTGCATTAGATCCTGAAGGGATCCAAGTTTAATCCCAGGCTCCTAATAAAACCTGTAATAGAAAAACTGAGCTATACCATAAATTTCTTGTGGAATTCATCATCCAAGCAAGATTTTCTTTTTCTATTTTTGCTTCATTCCTGTGCTGAATGTCTTGGTTCAGAGAGAGATTGTGTCTACTGTAATAGATTTATAGCACAGTAATATAAATTGATGCTCTAGCAATGCCTGTTATCTTTGATTTTAGATTTATGCATTAGCTCCAATTTTTTAAAGTAATTTTTTCTTTCCCTCCTATGAGATGTATGATTGTTGCTAAGCCATCATATACACCTAGAAACACCAATGATCTCCCGTAATGAATGGCAAGGGGCCCCAGATGCCTGATGAAACACTCCTTCTTTCTGTGAAGAAGTAATAGCCACAGGCTAGAGCCAGATCTTCAGTTTTTTAGCCTCTCTGCTACTGAGATAAAGTAGAAGGCATAATGAATCTGTTTCTAATAACCAAAAGGGTAATGAGTCTGTTTCTAATAAGCGAAGTTCTAGAATAAAGCAAGCGCCAAATAAAATGCCAACTGAAATTATAATTATGACAAAACTCCCTTCTAAGAAAAGATGGATTGGCTCATTTACAAGCAAGCTTCGGACACATTCAAGTTTTAAAACTGCCTAAATTCTACCACAGAGATTTGAAGTCTTCAAACACTCGTGATTGACTTGCAGCCTGGCAGCTTTGAACTCAAAGGTATGCTACCTTTCAGGTGCAAGTTACAAATTAAAATTGCAGTTTGAGAAATAAGAGGTGTGTTTATAGTAAACAGGTGGCTTCTGTTCAAAAGAGAATTGCTTGGGACTCTTTTATGACCATGCTGATGCTGTGACATATTAAGTGGAGCTTGTCAGTTTTCCACCTGGTCCAGACAACTGCTGGAGGCGGAACCCATTTCGAAAGTAGCACACAGCACGCAGCTGTTCCTCCATGTCTCATAAAGAGCCCAATCGTGGCTTCATTCTGCTTTATTAACCCCCCTTTTATGAGTATCGGGTCATTGTTCTCTTAGGCAGTTGTCCACAGAGTGTAGCTTTTAAGGAACTTGTTTTTTGGATATGATCCTTTAAAGATTAGCTTGGTGTTAGAAAAATTGGGAAGCGTGTATCAGGCTTATATTTGTTTGATTATACTTTATCTAAATGACTGTGTTTGATAAAAGGCCCTTCCTTGGGAAGTGTAATGCCAATTTGTCTTAGAGAAACACTGCTGACTTGCTTTAATCTCCCCTTGGACACACTTATCCTAGAGTTTTTACCTCTAAGAGAAGCAATTTTGATAGAATGCTCTGTTCTCTGCATACATCTTTCATTTCATTTACTTCTTGCTGTATTCCTTTTGCAATTGGCAGATAAAAGAAGAACATTAAAAGCTAGTTACTATTTACTGGCTTTCATCTGTTTCTCCCAGTAGGGAATTTGATGCTTCATCAAATGAGATAATAGTGGAAAAACAAAAGAACACAGTCCTTTTTGTAGGTATCAAACTATTTTATTTAACTTTTAATAGTTTGAAAATCTTGACTGAGTGTTTTGCTCTGAATCAAATGTCTTGCTATAACAAGCTTGGTGGTTGAAAATTTTTTTTCCTGCCTTGGGTCTGGATTATATTCAAAGCATTGTATATATTAAATGACATTTAGTACATGTGATTTGTCTGCGAAATCCTTAATGTTAGGAAATTTTGACTTTTCTTGGCAGAACGTTCTCATCTGTCATGATGTCACTGGCTGATAAAACACATAAAACCACCAAGTCTAATCATGTCTGTGGTTTTCCAATATGTTTGGTAGCAAAGGATTCCAGTCCCTGTGCACTTTCAAATCTCACAGTATGTAGCAAGCAACCAGAGGTATATCTGTCACCAGGAAAACATCGAGGAACTCTTGAAGCATGCTAGTGTCTAACTTGCTCAGAAATTCAATAGTGTAAGCTATCTTGAGAAGCCTTTCAAGGTCACTCATGAGTCTTTTTCCCTCATTCCCACCATATATCAATGTCAAAATGCAATGTGTTTAGGGAAAGCCATACATTTTGGTGGAGTAGACAAATGTCTTTGATTCTTTCCAGAAATTATGAGTCTGTAAAATTTATTAACAAACTAATTAAACTAGTATATTCAATTCAATGAAGCAGAACGAAATGTTTAGTGTTGTTATAGCTTGCTGAATTCTGAATAAAATGAAATAAGCCATGTGTTTGAGATACTAGATTTGAAATTTGAAAGATCAAGGGAGCACAAGTAGATAGAAACTTAAAGGCCTGTCATTTCATCAGTTACTCTTTAACAACTGAGACATTTAAACATGTCTTTAATAGACTGCTTTTATGAATGATGATCTTTGCTTCATTATTCTCTGAAGCAAAATTGGAGAAATATTGGCATTATATCTTACCACCCAGAATTAGTTTCCTCCCATGTCTGATAGTTTCATCATGATTTAGTCTAAGTAAAAGGCAAATCTCTAAAAGATTTTTCAGACTATAAATACTTCCATTAGCACACCTATTACATTTGCATTTCATTAGAATAGTTTGTGAGCAATTATTAAAAAATTACACTTCTTTCTGTTTATGAACGTGTTTTCATGGTGCTGGCTTATCTCCGTTAACTATTTTTGTCTACATCCTTGATGTCTTAAAATGAGAACTAGAGAATTTAGGTAAGTAAGTGGTATTTGAATCTCTTTCCAAGTTAAAGTTTATGCTAGTGAAATATAAAGAAGAGACTGGGATCAAGCAATTATCTACATAGCCAATGTCAAATAATACAATTTGGCTTTGTGGACATGAATTCTGCTTTACTATAAAATGATGTATAGCTACAGATGGAGATATATTCTTTTCTGAAGAATTCTTTGTAGAAGCTGCTTTACAGAAAAGAGGACGATTGGCAGGTGAGTGCCCGGTAGTTTTCAGAACACTGCAAAGAATATGGTCTCAGAACAGATGAGGAAGCGTTAAAATTTAAGAAAGGAAAATGATCATGATATATTATGTGATACTAGTACATGTTGAGATGAAAATCATGATGATGACCTGTCAGCAGGAGGATATAATCATTTTTCAAAAGAATCTGATCTGAAAGGAACACAGGGTGGCAGACACAAATACATGTAGAACCATAATGGACTGGTCATGATTGAGGAGCCATGATGAGACAAACCCAAGTAGTTGAGATAATAGTAGAAATTGCCCAGTAGAAATTGCTAGATGGAGGAGAAGCTTAGTGTTTTTCTAATATAGCTCAAAAACAAAAAAAAAAAATATTATGCTGATGATTGACCTCACACATTAAGCTATTTCCTGGAAGTCTTATTCTGCTAAAACTGAACACAGGAGGAATGTTTGCCTTCCTTTTGACAGTTCATTCCTTGGTTAGTGTAAATAATTGGCGACACTTCTCATCCACACTTATGCTAATGAGAGCTTCCTGTTAAAATATAAATGATAAATATGTTGACAGTCCTTGGAATTTGTCTGAGGTAGGATATGTTTGGACATATAACTTAGAAAGTTGTCTTCAAAAGATAAGGCTCCTCAGTCAGTCAGCTAAAGGGTAATGAGAAGCTATGTAAATGCATAACATTGACAGTTCAATTGAAGATAATTCCAGTGAGGGGAAAAAAAGAAAGAGAAGGAGAGAGGGAAAAAAAGCTTATAAAGAAATAAGAATGCTTGCATGGAGACCTTCGTATTAAATTAGACTTTAATTTATTTATATATATATATGTATGTGTATATATATATATGTATGTGTATATATATGTGTGTATATATATATGTGTGTGTGTACACACACACACACATATATATATACATATATATATATATACATATATGTATATATATATATGAATGTAACCCAAAAACGTAAAGACTTATGTAAAATAATGGTTAGATTTTGTAAGAGTGTCTGCAAATCAAAAGGTGTAAACCGATCTGAGATTTGTGAAACATGTTAAGAATAATAAAAGGTTTTCTTGATTCCATTACAACAAAAATCCCTAAAATCAAAAATCCCTAAAATGGCCTAATGTAATTTATAATCTTTTGTGGGAAAACAACAATATGCACTAGTTTTGATTATCTCAGGCTAGGATTAAAAAAATACCATAAACTGAGGGCCTTATCAGTAACTTAAATTTCTCACAGTTCTGGAGTCTAGAAGTCAGATATCAGGGCACCAGCATGGTCAGGTTCTCATGAGGACCTACTTCCTAGTTTGCAGGTGGTCCTCCTCGTCTCTCATATCCTCATGTGGTGGAGAGCAGAGATGGGGTAAGTTTCCCCTGTCTTTTCTCATAAGGGCCCCAATCCCATTCATGAGGACTTTATTTTCATGAGCAAATTGCTTTTTAATACCATCACTTTGGGGGTTAGGATTTAAACTATAAGTTTTTGGGAGGTACAACCATTCAGTTCATAAGAGCAATAATAAGAATAAATAAGTTTATTATATAATATGTTAGAAGATGATAAGTTTTATGGAAAAACTATAACAGGATCCAGGATAGAGGTGAACAGGGGCAATATTAAATAGGGTGGTCAAGCTGGGTCTCAAGAGCAGGTGATGTTTAAGCAAAGTCTTAAAATTGGTGAGGAAATTAGTCATGCGTAGAAACAAGGGGAAAGCATTCTACAAAGCATAAGGGCAAAGACTCTAAGATGGGACCTCAGTGTGTTTGAGGTGGTGTCTGGAGTGGAGGGTCAGTGAGGAGAGTGCCTGACAGGATGAGGGTTAAGGCAGAGAGGCAGTTGTGTTCGGGGAGAAGGAAGGACGATGCTAGGTCTCTGGCTCTTACTCTCAGTGAATTGGCTTGTACGTTTTGTCTGTATGCCTTCAATAAATTGCTGCTACAGGGCCTGTGCCTTCGTACAGTATATCCTCTAATATTTACCTCACATACCCTGTTGCAGATGTTTTCTCCTCAGAGGCCAAGTCTCAGAATCAGTGGCTGCATCTCAGTTTCTCAATAAAGAGTCTTTTTCTCCTGGCCGGGGACACTGAGAGTGAGGATAGACCTTGACCTACCTAAGATACAGAACACACTAGATCCCTAGAGAGGGATTTTAATTTTCTGGAATTAGAGAAGAGAAACAGATGCCAGTAGGAGGTTAAATGAGGAACCACAGGAAGGGACTGTGTCAAGTAGCCCGTGAAGTTTAGACATGGCTGACCACAACTGCAGAAATTCAAGCTACATGCATATACCTCATTGTATATTAAACCTCTGTAAATTAGAAATTCTACTTGTATTGATCTACAAAGGAATAAACCAATAATTCAATCCCTCCCCCTTTTTCAGGGGGGAACAACCTATGATCTCTGGTTTTTAAGTTGTATACCTGGCTTCAAATACCATTTTCGGTGTGAGAGTACATACTAATCTAAGCTGCTAGTGTCAGCAGTAATGAAGTTGAACTGTTGAGCACTATTTTTTCCCAAAAGTATCTCATTAGACTACCACAGTGCTTCTGTAATGAATTCCTTCATACTAAATATCCATTATTCCATATGACTATCAAAATGAAGCCCAATAATTCAGACATAAAGAAATGGAAATAAAATCACTTTTGAAATTCTTCACAGACATACTGGTTCTAGATTTGGTATACACATATATAATCCCCCCAAAAGACAAAAGCTTTTAGGTGTACCCTTTGGTTTCTTAAGTCAACAAGCTTGTTGAATTGTCTCTTGTTGGGTACCCCAGAAGCTGAAAAATTTTTTCAAAGAAACTTTTATTGAATTGAATTTTTCACCTTTGACTTTTATTTTAGTGTTAATATTGTTGGATACAATGCTTATTGCTAGAATCAGGACTTCTGTATCTTGTTCCAAAGTCAAGTTTTGTGGGCACAATCGGTAGCCATTCTTAAACCTACGTATTATCTCCAGTTAGGACACCAGGAGACAAAATAAAAGATACGAAGATAAATTAAGTTATTCAGTATATATTTATTGGAGACCTATCACGTTAGGGATATGGTAGAGAGGAAACAAATGTCCATTTTGAATAGAATTTAAACTCTAGTTAGGGAGAAGACAATAAAAATAAATGATTATATACTCTTTAAAGTGGTAATATGTGCTATGAAGAAGAATGGATCAGCATGAGAGATTACAGAGGGATGGGGGTGGGCAGTGACATTTTATGTAGAGAAGTAAATGCATGCTCTTTATTAAACTTATTACTGTGAAAACCAATTGCTTTATAGATCTATAGCTCTGATGAGTTCTGCTGCGTTGTATTGAGCCACAGAATTCCTGTGTGTGTGTGTGTGTGTGTGTGTGTGTGTGTGTGTGTGTGTATAAACTAGAAGCTAGACTGAATATTCTTCCTTTCCTGTTCACCTGGCCATGGAATTTACTTGGCTTCTCAGTGTTGAATGAGAGTAGAGTAAGAACTCACATTTCTCTTATCATATCAACAGATGAGAAGGGAGTTCCAAAATAGCATGGACTTGAAAGAAGAAGCAAATAGCCATTATCTAAAATCAGAATCCTATGAAATGAGTCCATAGGACATGATAAACAAGCAAATAATCTTCATTGCCTTTCCTGCTCACTCTGAAAGCACCTCTCAAGCAGCATGGCCCAGGCTGGTTGGCCTTGACTTATGTTCTGTGTGTTCTTTAGGGTAAGATGGTGTAAACTTGAGGTTGGGATAAACTTTGAATTGTATTAGACTATTAGTCCTTAGATATCTGTGTGCTTAAGATTTTCTTAAGGAACGTATTAAAGGTTAGATATACAAGCACAAGCAACAAAGTGTGCTTTAGTAATTCTAGAATGCAGTCTGAGCAGTAGTGGCCCAGTGTTTAGATTCCTTCACTTTAACTGAATCTAGGAGCTTGGAATCAAATTACCAAATCTGGCTTATTGTAAGAATCACCTTGAATATTATCTTAAAAATTAGTCTTCTTTTGAGTACTTAAGCCACATGCATCTGAATATTTAGAGGTGAAGTTCAGATAGTAATGCTTTTTAGTAAACTTTTAATAAAGCTCTTCAGTGTTATTTCTCAGAGTAGAATATCACCATTTTAGTGGTGTGGGGGAGAGGGTAATACAATACCCAGGTCTCTACCTGATTGCTGTAAATTAACACTTACTAATTGATGAACCATATCCACATAACCAAGAATAAGTCAGAGAACACAACCTCAACAAAGCTGAAAACACTTCCATTAAGTATCCTCAGAAAAATTTAAGAAGATTTTATACTTATAAAAAATATTGTTTTACATACAAAAATTAAAGCCATAGAGGGCTGGAAAGAGCTCTTGGTAATTAAAAATGTAATTTCCAAAAAATTAATAAAAGAGTTGCAAAGTTGTGTATAAAAAAAGGGAAGTGGGGGGAAGAAAAGAAAAAAAAAAGAGGAACAATCCAAAAGATTCAACATTTAATTCATAGAAATTTCAGGGAAAAAAAAAAAAAGAAAATGAAGGGAAGGAAATACTGGAAGAAAAGAGAAAGAAAAAGAAGAAAACACTATTTTCTCAGAGTTCAGAGACAACTGAGTCTTCAAAATGAAAAGGGAGAGGAAGGAGGGAAAAAATGCAAACCATGTACCCATTGTAAATAGAAGATTCTCAAGGCATCCTGACAGGAGAGGGAAACCAAACAAAGCAAAACAAAAAATGACAAAACAGGCCACTTACAAAGACATACACATTTGGCTGGCATTAAACTTCTCATTGGCAAAAACACATGCTAGCTTGAAGTAGAGCAAATCCAAAGTTTGAATGAAAATCCTGAGGGGAAGGAAAAAAACAAAAAAGAGGTTAGAGTGGGAGAGAGCCAAAGCATAAGAGACTGTTAAAAACTGAGAACAAACTGAGGGTTGATGGGGGGTGGGAGGGAGGGGAGGGTGGATGATGGGTATTGAGGAGGGCACCTTTTGGGATGAGCACTGGGTGTTGTATGGAAACCAATTTGACAGTAAATTTCATATATTAAATAAATAAGTAAATAATAAAAAAAAAGAAAATCCTGTTTGTTTGTTTTTTAATTAATTTATTTATTTTGTGACAGAGACAGTGCCAGTGGGGGAAGGGCAGAAAGCGAGGGAGACTGAGAATCCCAAACAGACCTGGCACTCTCGGCTCAGAGCCTGATGCCCTGCTCAGGAAACAGTGAGATCATGACCTGAGCCGAAACCAAGAGTAGGCTGCTGAGCCACCCAGGCGCCCCAAGTGAAAATTCTTTGAAGCCCAGAAATTTGAAAATAAAAAAACTATTAATCCAATATGACAGGAAAAAGGTATTTTTAGATGTTCGAAAATAACTCATTCTTGTAATGAATCCATTTTTAAGAATGACAGCCAAGAAAATGCTCATAACAGCCAAAGGAGACAAAGAAGGCAGGTAAAGGGAAAGGCAGCCCACACCTGGGATTCTAGTGATAAGCAAGACGAGAGCTGAGCAGCAGGCCTAGACATTTTTGGTCCATTAAATTTATTTATGTTCCTATGACTTGATTCGCCAGATGCAAGAGGTGATCCTTTCCGGCCAGCTAACACCTACCCTGCAATCCATAACCTTATTTTAGTTCTACTACTTCTCATTCTGTATTTTAATAACTTTATTATTTCTACATTAACAGAGTTTATAACACCCACTATTTACAAAACTTTATTGCCATAAATATATATATTTAAAAATGGATCATTTTAACCATTTGTAAATGTATAATTCATTGACATTAAGTCCATTCACAACATTGTGCAGCCATCACAACTATTTCTAAAACTTTTCCATCATCCCAGGCAGAAACTCTATAACGATTAAACAGTAGCTCTTCATTTCTCCCTCTCCCTGACCCCTCTCCAACTTTAATCTTTCTGTTTCTATAAATTTTTCTGTTACAAGGATTGCCTGTAAGTGAAATCATACCAACATTTTTCCTTTGTGCTTGGTTGATTTCACTTAGCATGTTTTCAAGGTTCATCCATATTGTAGCACGTGGCAGAACTTTATTCCTTTTTGTGGCTTAATAATTTTCTGTTGTATGTATATACTGCATTTGAAAATTCTATTCATCCATTGATGAACACTTAGGCTTTTTTCACCTTTTTGGCTATTGTGAGTAATATTGAAACAAACAGTGGTGTACAAGTATCTGTTTATGTCCATTTTTTTCAATCCTTTGGGTATATCCCTAAGAGTGGAACAGCTGGGTCATATAGTAATCTCATGTGCTGCTTTTTTGAGGAATCATCAAATTGTTTTTCATAGTCGCTGTACCATTTTACATTCCCACAAAAATTTACAAGGTTCCGATTTCACTACATCCTCCCCAATGCTTGTTATTTTCTGTTTCTGGGAGTTGCTGTTGCTTTTGTGTGTTTGTTTATCTTGAGTAGAGCCATCCTAGTAGTTGTGAAGTCCTGAAGGGATATCTATTTGTGGTTCTGATTTGCATTTCCCTAATGACTGATGATGTGAGGATACTGTTGAGCATCTTTTAATGTTCCCATTGGCTACTTGTGTATCCTCTTTGAGAAATGTCTAAGCCCTTTACCCATTTTTTCATTGGGATGTTTGTCTTTTGTTGTTGAGTTGTAGAAGCCCACTATTTTTTTTTGCTCTTATCTACCTTATTTTTTTTTTAATTTTTTTCAATGTTTGTTTATTTTTGAGAGACAGAGAGACAGAGCACGAGCAAGGAGGAGCAGAGAGAGAGGGAGACACAGAATCTGAAGCAGGCTCCAGGCTCTGAGCCATCAGCACAGAGCCCGATGTGGGCTCAAATCCACAAACCATGAGATCATGACCTGAGCTGAAGTCAGACACTTAACTGACTGAGCCACCCAGGCGCCCCTTATCTACCTTTTTTTAAAGTACGAGTTCTATAATTAAGTATATTCGATGTTTACGACAGACATTTGTACTTGAAAATCTCTACTCATTTCATGGTTTATGAAGCACATTGGTAAAATAGATTCTTCAGAATGGGCTGATGAATACAGTATTATTTCCTGAATTGTTATATATTCTTAACATTCTTCTCATTGACAAAAACCCAAGGATAATTCAACTAGATATAAAAAATCTTCAGCTCATCTTCCCTTTCATTGAGAATATTATAAATGTTGCTCCATTGTTTTTGTAGCATTTAATATGGTTCTCAGAAATCTGATGCCAATTTGATTTTCTCTCCTTTATAAATAATATAAATTTTTTTGAGGGAGGTGAGTGGATGACAAAAGCATTTTTTTCTCCTTAACTTTAAAATCCAAGTGTTATATTAGGTTATATATCATGATATCATACATGATTATATATCATGTATGACTACATGTAGATTTAAGAATTTTCAGGATAGTTTTTCATATTTTTTTTCTGTCCCATTTCTTTGGCTGTTTAACACTCCAAATATATTCATTTTTTTAAAATTTTTATCCTTTTATACTTCTAATTTCCTTCCTGAATTTTCCATGATGTTATTCAGCCTTCTGCTTTTTAAAATTAAGTCATTATAAATTTGGTTCTGTCTTAATTATTTCATATGATCCATCAGTTCTCATTTTGTATCTTTCTTTGTCTAACCGTTTCCTTTCTGAGCTTATTTATTTTTGATTATCCAGTTATTTCCAAACTTGTATCATTTCCTTAATTTACTTTAGCTCATTTTGCAGTATTGTAATTATTCATCTTCTTTGTTGTTTCATTTCCACAATGAATGAGAGCTGGTGTGTTTCTATTTTCTATCAGAAATTAGTTCATTTTCTTCTGTTTTTTCTTGTCATAAATTTATATGTTATTAGATAATATCCCTGCCCCCTATACATGCACCGCTGCATAATGAATTGGACATTCCAGGTCCTATGGACACGAGAGGGAGATGCAATAGGGTAACTTTCTTCACTTTTAAAATGTGAACATGAATGATTGAAATCAATTTTTCTTCTACAGCCCTGATGTATCTCTCTGAGCTAAAACAGCTTTAGGACAATATCTCCTATCTACTATAGAGCTCTCTGAGCCTTGTCTTTCAAGGCAGTGCCCTTAGGTGTAGATGTGCTATTTTGTTATTTCTGAACTTTCTAGTATTTGCTTTCCCCAAGTTCTTTCCTGTGTTCATTCTCTATACATTTTTGCTTTCTTATCTCTAGTGCTGTGCCCGCACCATTGGGTTTTTATTCCCAGTAGTTTACCCTTGTTAGGTTGTGTCCTTCTCAAGGTAATATTTACTTCTGAATTATTATTTTTTTTGAGGGGTGGGGGAGAGAGAGAGAGAGAGAGAGAAAGGGAGAAAGGGAGAAAGGGAGATAGAGAATCTCTGCACTGATAGTGGGACTTGAACCCAAGAACCATGAGATCGTGACTTGAGCCGAAATCAAGAGTCTGCCACTTAACTGACTGAGGCACCCACGCATCTCTCTGAATTTCTCATTGACCCTCTACAGCATGATCCTCACAAGTCTCTGTGTAGTTTGGTTTTAATAGGTTTTATTCTTTTTGAGTAATTATAGGTTCATAACAAAATTGAGAGGAAGTTGCAGATGACCTCCTGCCCTCACTCATTGTTTTAGCCTCCTCCATAACTGATAACTCCCACCAGAGTGGTACACTTGTCACAACTGATGAGCGTACATTGACCCAGAGACCATAGTTACCACTATCACCCAAAGACCATAGTTTACATTAGGGTTCCCTTTGGGGTTGTGCATATATAATGACATGTTCCATCATTCTGGTATCATACAGAGTAGTTTCACTGCCTTCAAACTCCTTTGTGCTCCACCTACCCATCCCTTACCTCTCTGCCTCAACCCTTGGAAACTGCTTTTCTTTTTGGTGTGTCCATAGTTGTGCCTTTTCTAAAATGTCACATAATTACATTCACAAAATGTGTAGCTATTGTCAGCTTGGCTTCTATCACTTACCAGTATTTAAGTTTTATCCATGTTTTTCATGACTTGATGACTTGATTGCTCATTTTTTGGGGGGTTGAATATTATTCCATTATCAGGATGTATCACAGTTTATTTATCCATTCACCTAGTGGAGGACTTCTTGATTGCTTCCAAATTTTGGGAGTTGACAACAAATTTGGTGTTGTCATTGTTCTGGATTTCAGCCATTCTATTAGTTGTATGGTGGTTGTGTATAATTTTTTGCACTTACTGAAAAAATAGGGAATATTCCTCATCGGGTGGTATTCTCAGACTTAGGAAGGGGGTCCTCTCTTTTTAGGATGAATACTCATTGACATTTTTTTTTTCTCAGGCTTCTGGGTAAGTCGGTCGTGTCCTTTAACTGCCTCTTCTCTTGCTATAAAATATCTGATCTTGCCCAGGTCCTGATGCGGGTGCTAAGTCAACCACAGCCATGAGCACCTTAGGACTTTGGGTTATTTTCTGTCATTTATGTTGGTCAAAGGGCTCATTTGTGCTGTTTTGTGGGTTTTTTTGTGTGCTTTAAGTCCAATTTTTTTATTTTAGTTTTTTTAGGAAGAGGTTTGGAGATATTGAAAAACTTCACTAGTGTCATGATCTTGTTATAGGAAGTTCCAAGTATAACTGCTAAATTATTTTATGACTTATATAAAGTAGCTTGGTAAATGTTTCACAGTAGTTATTTGAATGCATGTTCTATATTTAGAGCTATATATTTTCCCTTTAGGGGAAAATGTCACTTTTCATTTTTTGATGCTCATCCAATGATAAGTCACTTAGGAACCTGGACATACTCAGTTATTCCCAAGGGTTTAATCAATGCTATCTCTTTTAATCGGTCATTTGGGAATTCTGTTGTCATTTGTGTCTGAACTCTATAAGCCAGATCTCTATTCTCTGTTCAGTATCTTGGCGTTTTTTATTTATAACTTTTTAATCAGTAGTAGAAAAACGTTTTAAATAGTAGACAGGAACTTTTCATGGGCTTTTATATGCTCTGGTAAAATTCTTAAAAAAAAATTGGCATTGTCTTCAATTGTACTTCCTTCAGAGAATATAGATTTATTGTTATTTGGTGAAAACTACAGAGATAAATCTGCAAAGTCTTCTCAACTTCTGTACTGCTAAGGTATAACAGGCATTGCATTTCACGGAAACAAGACAGAATAGAATCTGGGAATTGTATTCTGAATATTTAAAAGATGGGAGTAGGATTCCACTAGGTAAAGTTTTTCTTCTAAACTAATTTTTGTTTAACATGCATTTGAATTTGAAAATTTTTGCCTGTGTTTTTTTCATGACACATTTGGACATTTGAGCTCTATAATTTGCCTAAAATCTGTAGGTATTAAACTGTCATTTATTCTTGAACTTTGAAACGTAGTTTTCATTCTTGTTTCTAAAGTTTGAGTTTCTTATTATCTTGTAAATCAACTAAAACAGTTTTGATTGTGATCTCTTGGAGGGTTGTTAGTTTGTCTTATTGTTATCCAATGTATTCAGTATAATGTGTTGCCTTTTAGGGCAGCTCAAATCTCTTCTCCCTTCCTGCACCTGTTTCCACTCACTATCTCCTAAATCCCTGAGAAAAGCTGATTTGAATCCATCAGATTTATTAGTCTATGAAGGAAACTGAACTACTTTTCAATGATGTAGATGTTGGAAATACATTTGGCTCTTTTGGTTTTATTTCTCTCTCCTTCCCTTTGATTTTTATTCTTTGGTTTCCTTTTCCTCATCTTTATAGTAGTAAAATCTAGAGTCACACTGTCCAATAAGGTAGCCAATAGCCACATGTGGCTGTTGAGCATTTGGAATGTACTAAGTAGTACAAACCTCAGCATGCTTCACCGTGACACCATAAAGTGCTACTTACATACGTATCAGGTAAATTATCCTAAGATGTCTCACTGATGTATTTATATTGAATATCTGGGGCACTTTTAGGGGCTAATAGAAGATTGTAAGATGCAAATCCCAGCCAAATATGGTCTCATCATGTTATCGTAAATGCACAAAAAAATGTGATAGTGTTCTGAGTTTTCTACTTAATGGGCAGAAGTTGAAATGAATTGATCCGTTTCGGGATAGCAAACTCAGTCACAATATATTAGGCACAATTAAATTTAAACTTTTATTCAGTATCAGTAACTCTGACTCATTAAAGACTCCATTATTAAGGACCAAGTCCCTTTTTTTTTTTTTTTTTTTTTGGTAATCATCCACATCTCAGTGTTGTCTCACAATTGCAGTAACAGAGCTTTCTCATCTGATAAATGGTGGTAATATAGAAAATGAATATTAATGGTATTGCAAATCTATGATTCTATTTATACTCAATTTGTAAAGTAATAACCTCAGGGGTGTGAAGAAACATAAAACACAACAAAAACAGTAATTTTCTTCTAAAATCACCAAAATGGAATGTCCAGAGGTGAGGGAGTCTTTGCTGAATGAAACGACAAGTACAATGTGATAATGAAAGTATTCAGTTAACACATCATTTATTTAGGTCCTACATTCACACACCAAACCTCGGGATCCAGCTTTTCTTAAGAACATTTTAGCACTTACTTTAAATGTGGTCTGAGGCTTCTATGGAAAATAAAGAATAATAGAGCCATTAATAAAACACCTTTCAATTCTGAAGAGGATCTGATATAGAAGAGGTCAAATATTATTTTTAAATGGTCTAAGATATCTTCTATACTAAAAGCTAGGCATGTCACTTGAAGATGCTATTTGTTGTGACAATGAAATAATAAACGGTGATTAAATCCGTATCTTGCCTTAGAAAGTTGTTACCACTTGTGTTCAGTAAACATTAGAATTTCTTTTAAGTTTTTTGGTTTCTTGATTAATGTCATTCTTGCTTGAGATAACCGATTTGAAATCCTTTGCCTTCTCATTGAAATATGGAAACATAGAAGGTATGTGAATATACAGCAGGACTATAAACTAGGCTTATTAGTCTAGGACCTGCCAGATGTTAGGAGGAATGTAAACTAAAATACCCAAAAGGAACTTGGGCAAAGCAGTGGCTCCAAACAGTGTCTTTCAAACATTATACTACTGTCTGTCCCTCATTTATTTAGAAGTGTGTGTGTGTGTGTGTGTGTGTGTAGGGAGGGAGAATTGTTTGGGTACCTCCATGACTGCAGGATGCCACTGATATTGGACACATGAAGCTAAGGACACTAAAAATCCTACAGTATGTGGGACAGTCCTCAATCATAGATAAATGTGAAGCCAAATTATGACAATGCTGCCATTGAGATGCACTGTGAATGAAGATTTCGACCCACCCATAGTATTGGCCTTCGCTTGACCTTCAAACTGTGAAAATATGGCAATAGCGCCACACTTGTTTTACGATTGTTCCTCCCAGGCAGCTTCATTGATTCTTCTTTAGAAAAATCTAAATATAATACAGTATTAGAACCTTAATATATTCCTTGTGCAGAAATTATAATTGCCAAGTTCTTTGGTCAAAATGCAAAACACTGCCGATAGAAATAGCATTTTAAAGGTAAACATTTTCATATGCATAATTTAAAAGCATTTCTCTATTCTTTTTTCTTCCTCTTTCCTCTTCTGCTTCCTTCATATTTGTCTTGCCACCTAAGAGTCACTAAGATGAACCCAGTTTTTAATACCTACATAAAAAAGAATAATTTTGTGTAATTGTAAATTTATGTATTATAAATAAAAATAGGTGCCTAATTTTCTAAGACTGATGTCAGTCCCAGCCATCCAGAAGACTGTGTTAGAGTACTTGTTAGGAAGTATACCCTATATTACAAGCACATGATGCCTCTCCCTGTATTTATAGAAATGCCAATCATAGAGACCAAATGGGGCTTCTCTTCCTCCTCAACGTTTCTTAGAAGTGGAGTAAAATGAGAGGATAAGAATGTTTCCTTTTCTTGGATTCTCATCTAGAATCTTGCCATAAATTCTATTTCTAGTAGCAATTGCTAACATTCTTAGCTCTACAATTCTTTTAGAAATCCACTGAGGGGATGTATTGTAAGTCCTAAAAATTTACGTACTGCCTTGATATCTTTGAGTCCCATAAGGTCCCAAAGACTTCATTGTGGGTTCATCTGCCCTTGTCAGCTCTGGATCCCCAATATTAGATGGGAAAGGCTCATCACCTGGCCACTTTCCCTGAATCAGCTGGACCAGCTACACCCTACCTAGTTGTCACCCTGTTGATTTTCAGCTCCTTGCCAATGTGAGGAATTTTCAAATAAACATATTCTTGTGGGGAACGTTGGCATCTTGTTACTACTGTAGGACATCCCACAGCCCCTGCTGGTTCATTCCCTCTATTCTTAAGTGATATTCCAGTGTGACCCTGCATATAATGTAATGGCCTGCTCCCCGGTCTGTGTGTATATGTGACTAATAAACTCTTGTCTGTTTAATGTCTCCAGCTTTGAGTGGCATGTGTTCACCCATCTCTAGAACCCCAGGGCAAGACTTTGTACTTCACCAAGGGAGTGAAGAATTGAACAAAACAACTGGGGTCATGAGCAGCATGGTCCAATCATGACAGAGGGCACCCAGACAGCTTTACCTGATGCGCCTTAGCTAACTAACTGGTTCCTAACTTCCCCTAACTGGGGAAGGCTTCCTGGGGCAGAACCAATTGCTGGCTGCCTCGTGCTTTTGCTTGTGCAGTATTCTGTTGTCCTTCTCAGTGCTGCCATCTTCCATTCTATAGCATCATTCTTCCCCGCAATGTGAGACCTATTGTAATTTGACTATGTCATGGCATGAGATGGTGCTGGGTAAGGCCTGTGTCTGCCAGGTGGTCTCTGGGACTCCTGCCACCAAATCTGAGGCAGGGGGCCTGACAAGCTCATACAGAGTATGATGAGAAGCTGATCTGTCAATAAGAACTGGGGGCAATGACAACATAGTGTCTTAATTGGTGGGCTCTTGAGTCCTGTTTGCACTTGAGCAGGCTAGAGCTCTCAAAAATAAATACTCCAGGATACTGTGCCTAGCATGTGAATGGAGATCATTCATTTGGGGCAATCACCCAGCCATCATTCAGGAAGGTAGCTTGTTGACTTAAGGTTTTGCAGAAAGGCTGAGTTTCAGGTCATCAAGAGAAAAATTAAGAATGATTTCCCATTGTGTCATAAGAGTAAAGGCAGGAGTAGTGACAAGGGTAAGGACCTAGCCCTTCTCTCGTGCTGCTTGCCGTGCTGCTGTTGTGTGCTCTCCTAAACCCCAATGGTATTGAGTTGCACATCATGGTGGCCAGTGGCCCCAGCACTATGAGAAATAAAGGGGGCAAGGAGGAGTATTTGGTACTCCTTTTCTCTCCCCCTTGCAAGATACGTAACCAATGTGCCTGGGCTTTATTTAGTGCTGCTGCTTAATACCATGCCCAAGGACTAATCTTCCCACTCTAGGTCTTGAATACCCACACCTGGGCCATAGATAAAATGATCTAAGTGGTTGTGAGACACTGATCCCAGGAAAATTGACTGGCATTCCACAGAGGAAGTAGGAAACCACTGAGTTCCCTTTTCTCCATAACCACCCAGAATGAATGATCAGATGAAGACAAAAACAGAGAACTATGAGGGCAATGAGGCGAGATACCCAAGACAGTAAAAAGAAAAGAGGAAAGTCCTCCCGGCAGAAGATGGGGCTGCAGCAGAGAATGGTGTCAATCTATGGGCCTCTGGGCTGTGGCCCCATTCTGTTGTGGCCTAATTCTGAGAGTTACAGAGAAAAACACCCACTGATCTGTTGTACCCCTGTGCACAGTGGAGGGATTCATTCAAACCTAAGTCCAGGGTACTTCAGTCATGCAGTTATTGCTGTGAGGGTGGCCCTTACCTCCAGGATACTGACGTGGGGCTGTTTAAAGAAGAAATTAATAAGTAATCTGGATGAAGAGACCCCCCCCCCCCACCTCAGGTTTGTCCAGTGACAAAATGGGTAGGGAGAATGAAAGCAAAGAAAGAGATAGATGAGAGGGAGGGAGAGAGAGAGAGAGAGAGAGAGAGAGAGAGAGAGAGACAGAGATCTTATCTCCCCTACCAACCAATAATACACTTACATACACATAATTCTTGTAGATCATATTAATTGACAGCTAGAGATGAGAGGGTTCCATGATTTTCAATTGACATTAATTGTGGAACATAGAAAAATCTTTGTGTACACATTTATAGGTCTCTGATTCATGTTAAAGAAGTTGATAATGCTTATTCTGTACATAGCATATGGCAATAGTGTCGTAAGTACTACTTCGTTTAATACTTAATGGAAATTAAGTATGGAAGAGGTTATTATTACCCCTTGCTTCTAGTGTAGATGTGAGAAAACCAAGATATAGCAAAATTTAATAACTTGCCCCAAAATTCTATGCTTAGTAAAAAAAGTAGAGGCAAGTCCCAATTATCCAACTGCAGAGCCAGTATACCTAAATGCTCGACATGCAACCATTGTTTGTGATTGTGTGTAGTAGAGAGCCTGTCATACGTGAGGTAAGGCAGTACTTCAACTTTCATGTTCCCATGATTCACATGGGGATCCCATTGAAATTCAGACCCACAGACCACGCTTTGACTAGCAAGGATAGGGAATCAGAGCATTGAAATGAGTGGCTAAATGACAGTTCTGAGATTCTGCTGCTGATTTGGGCACAGACTCAAATGTGAATTTCTATATTGAATATCTATATAGAGTATATACATACATATGCATACATACATATATATACATACAGTGAATGTGAATATCTACATAGAGTATCTCTTGTGTTCTGGGCTTTGTACTAGACACTGTAGATAAAATGTCAAATAATCCATTGTCTCTATCCTACAGGAGCTTCCTATGTGATGGACTCTGAATGCAGCATACAGTTTCTCCTCTGACTAAGGGTGGGTAAGTGCTCTCAGCGATGGTGAACTATTGCCCAGTGAGTTTGAGGGGGAAGACCACATGACTAGTTGTGTTTCCACACACCTGACAGTAGCATATCTAGATGATGCAAGTCCTCTCTCTTGTCTAAAACCACCCTCCAGCATTATATACACCTCTGTGATAGTAAACATTTCCTTCTTCTTCCCATATGTCTCTAAATTTTGCAAAAACACAAATATAAACAGCATTCTTGACATATTAATTATGTATTTCTGTTGAATGACACAGTCATTACTTTTCACACATTAAAATTTTCTCCCAGTTTATAGAATACATTGGTTCATAAGAATGGATTTTAACTATGCATATCTGCTACTTCATAATATACCCTATGAACTGTTTCAAAATTTAAGCTGTTCTAAAATTTGTATTCTAGACTCATGCTACCATTTCTTCCCTCTAGCTTTTATTAATTGGGCTACAAACTTAGATGAATAAGACAGCTAGTGAATTAAGACTACTGACATCGTGTGAAGTAGAATAGTAAGTCAGTAACTCTAAGAATGAATACAAATTTATAAATTCAAAACTGAATTGTAAAAAAGCTCACAAACATAAACTACACAGAAAAATCTGAACTAAGGTGGTTAAGTTCAGGTCATTCCTATCTGGTTTATGGACAGAAGAGGATGAAATACACGCCATAGGTAGTTTCATAATTCCAGCAGCAAAATCAATTGTTCTAGCAGGTGCTGGAAAAATCTATGGCATCATGGGGTTCAACGCTGATATCAAATCATAAATACAATAATCAAATGTGAAAGTGAACACAGCTTTAGAGAAATGTACGGGCATACCTCAGAGATATTACGGCTTCAGTTCCAAACCACCACAGTAAAATGAGTATCTCAGTAAAGCAAGTCAAATGAGGCTTTTGGTTTCCCAGTGCATATAAAAGTTATGGATACATTATACTGTAGCCTATTAAGTGTGCAATAGCGTTATGTCTTAAAACACAATGTGGATACCTTAATTTAAAAATACTGCTAAAAATGCTAACTATCATTTGAGCTTTCAGCAAGTTACAATCTTTTTGCTGGTTAAGGTTCTTGACTCAAAGTTGATGGCTGCTGACTGATCAGGGTGGTGGTTGCTGAAGGTTGGGGTGGCTGTGGAATTTTTAAAAAATAAGGACAATGGAGTTTGCTGCATTGATTGACTCTTCCTTTCATGGACGATTTCTGTGTAGCATGGGATTCTGTTGGATAGCATATTACCCACAGTAGAATTTCTTCCAACATTGGAGCTGGTCCTCTCAATTAAAAGCTGTTGCTTTATCAACTAAGTTTACATAATTTTCTGAATCTTCATTCTCACTTCAATAACAAACTCATCTTCCCAGTAGTTCCATCTCAAGAAACCACTTTGCTCATCCATAAGAAGCAATTGCTCACCCATTTAAGTTTTACCATGAAATGGCAGCAAATGTCGTCACATCTTCAGGCTTCACTTCTAATTTAGTTCTCGTTGTTTCCACCACATCTGTAGTTCATTCCTCCCCTGGTGTCTTGAACCCCTGACAGTCATCCATGACGGTTGGAGTCAACTTCCTCCAAACTCCTGTTCATGTTGACGTTTTGACCTCTTCCCATAAATCATGAAGTTCTTAACGGCATCTGGAATGGTGAATCTTTTCCAAAAGGTTTTCAATTTACTTTGTCCAGATCCATCAGAGAAATCACTGTGGCATTGCCAAATCCATTTCTTAAATAATAATAATGGAAAGTCAGAATTATTCCTTGATCCATGGGCTGCTGAATAGATGTTGTGTTAGCAGGCATGAAAACATTAATCTTATTGTGCATCTTCATCACAGCTTTTGGGTGACCAAGTATATTGTCAGTGAACTCTGATATTTTGAAAGGAATCTTTTCTTTTTTCTTTTCTTTTCTTTTCTTTTCTTTTCTTTTCTTTTCTTTTCTCTTTTCTTCTCTTTTCTTTTTTTCCTTTTTCCTTTCCTTTCTTTTCCTTTCCTTTCCTTCTTTCTTTCTCTTTAGCAGTAGGTCTCAATAGTGTGCTTATTCAGTAAACTATGTTGTAAACAGATGTGTTGTCATCCAGGCTTTTTTTGTTTGTTTGTTTTTTCATTTATAGAGCACAGGCAGAATAGATTTAATGTGATTCTTTAGAGCCCTAGGATTTTCAGAATAGTAAAACAGCTTCATTATGTCCTAACAAGAGAGTCACCGTGTCCTTTGAAGCTTTGAAACTAATATTTGACTTCTCCTTTCTAGCTGTGAAAGTCCTGGATGACATCTTCTTCCATTAGAAGGCTATTTTGTCTACATTGAAAATTCATTGTTTAGTTTACCTACTTTCATGAATTGTCTTAGCTACATCTTATGGATAACTTGTTGAAGCTTCTACATCTGCTCTTACTCCTTCACCTTATGCTTATATGTTATGGAGATGACATCTTTCCTGAGCCCCATAACCCAACCTTTGAAGGTCCCAACTTTTCTTATACAGCTTTCTCACCTCTCTTAGCCTTCATAGAACTGAGGCTCTGGATTAGGCTTTGGCTTCGGGGAATGTTGTGGCTTGTTTGATCATATGTCCAGACCCCTACAATTTTTTCCATATGAGCAAGACAACTGTTTTGTTTTCTTATCATTCATGTGTTAACTGGAGTAGCACTTTAAATTTCCTTCAAGAACTTTTCCTTTGAGTTAACAATTTGATGAATTGTCTGGCCCAAGAGGCCTAGCTTTTGCCATATCCTGACTTTGGATGTGCCTTCCTCACTGAGTTTAATCATTCATAGCTTTTAATTTTGTGTCTCAGAGAATAGGGAGGCCCAGAGACAGGGAGAGAGATGGGAAATGACTGGTCCATGGAATAGTCGGAACACACACATTCCTGGATTAAGTTTGGCATCTTACAAACTTAAGTGCAGTTAGTGGCACCCCAGAACAATTACAATAGTAGCATCAAAGATCACTGATCACAGATCACTATAATAAATGTAATAATAATAAAAACGTTTGAAATATTACAAGCCTCAGAATGTGACATGAACACAAAGTAAGCAAATGCTGTTGGAAAAAAAATGTTGCCAAGACACATCTTCAATTTGTACAAATGCACTACTGCAAAGCACAATTAAAGAAGTGCAATAAGATAAGGTATGCCTATATAGCACCTGTGCACTAAAGTCAGTTATTAATCTTACAGAGGCAATTATTTATTTAACCTATTTTCATAAATAGGAAGATTCAAATCAACACACATGGTCATCACAAGTAAGGAAACATGTATAGGTATTTAGATTGGTTTTACAAATTACCACACAACTTTCCCTACTCTAATATCTAGCAGTACATGAATCACACACTTCAGATGGACTTCCTATCATAAGGACCTTCTGCCAGTACTTTTGAAATTAGATAATAAATAATGGCTAAATGGAATTAGGATCTCTCTTACTGGCATCGCACTCAAGCTACAGTCTACTTTTCAGTATACCTCATAAGAAAAGTATTTGTTTTAGAAAAGGCTAACATATTTACCTACTTCCCGAGGTACAATGATACAAATTTTGTGTTTGTGTGTGCATTTTGTGGCCTCTTGCCCAGTTTCTGTGATACTTGAAGCTGGCACAAGTTCAAGATAAATAACATCTAACAATGTTAGAAAGCTTGACTTTTATGTGCCCATCAGGCAATAGAAGATGGATGATATTGTCAAGGAAATTTTCATTACAGGAAAAATGCATACTGTTTGGCAGACAATTCATTTTATGCCTTTCACACAGAGATTATATCCCAAGAGTTATGTTTCAAAGTCATCAAAAACAGGAAATACATTTTATATTTCTAACTGAAAATAATAGCATTAATTAGCTTGCTTTGGGGAAAAGGTGATAAAAATATTAATGTCTATCAAAAGTCCTTAAACCACAAGACTTGCAGTGATGTAAAATATGTATTCATCTGAATTAGTAGAGAAATATAGATACACTTGATAAATGCAATTTAAAATTAGAGTGCTTTGGTAAATTATTTAGACATCTGTATCTTGAAAGGATTACTTTTTATCTATGATAATAATTAAATTTCAATTCTATATAAAGCAAATAAAAATTCTGTGGAATAAATGTCTTTAGTAATTATTAACAGTGATATTATGTATGCTTCAGAAGAGAAATCTTGTCAGTACAAAGTAAGGTATTTGATTTATACAGCCTAATCAGAGATAATACAATTAAAACCCTCCTGCAAGAGTTTAGAAACAATAGGTAGAAAATTGTCATAGACTCTGGGTCTGGATTTCTCTTGTCCAGCAAGAGAGTGGACACAGGATTGAAATGCAAGAGAGGCTAATGTCCGGAAGGAGACAAGAGCCCTGAATAAGGGTCCTTTCTCCATTTTTATTAGGATCAGAAGGCTTACAAGTGTGATGGACGTGCACAAAGAGACAATGAAACCGTGAACATTAACTTATGGGTTGTGGGGGAAAGGGAGTTTTGAAGATGTGTAGTGTTAGGGGTTTGGGTCAATACAAAACAGAATCATGGTGCTGGGCAGAAGGTTGTTTACAGCAGGCATGAGGCACCACCTCTTTTTACCTAAACTGGCCTAGGGGATAAGAAAGACTGTGCTACCTCAAGGTCAAGGAGACATCTTTCTTTTGCTAATTATCTCTGCTCTGGGCAACTTTACCCTGCTAAGGTCTAAAACCATGTTTTCCTGTTTTTGTCCTTCCTTCCCTATGAAAGCTTTCTGCTATTGTACTAAGTTGGGGGGTTCTTCTGCCCTGACTACCTAATCTTGTGTACCTAATCTTGGATGCTTTCATCCTGAGGCCTTCCTATTCCTATACCTTTGTCCTATACTGGGGGCCTTTGCTCTGTTTACCTAATCTTGTTTACCCAATCTTGGGTGTGTTCATCCTGTGGCTTTGTAACTCTTTATGCCTTGTTATCCCATTGGTGCAACCTCAGGGAATTCCTAAGCTTATCCCCCACAGAAAATAACTCAACATTCCCTTTTAAGATGGCATTGGCTTGGGGTGCCTGGGTGGCTCATTCTCTTAAGTGTCCAACTCTCAATTTTGGCTCAGGTCATGATCTGGCAACTTTGTGAGTTCAAGCCCCGAATCAGGCTCTGTGCTCACAGTGCAGAGCCTACTTGAGATTCTCTCTCTCTCCCTCTCTTTCTGCCCCTCCCCTACTCATGCTGTCTCTCTCTCTCAAAGTAAAAAACTTAAAACAATTTTCTAAAGATGGCATTGGCAGCTGTACATAACAGGCAAGAAACCAAAAACATACAAACAAAAAAATCTTAAAAGTGCTGTACAATGTAAATGCAGTTTATTAAGTGAAATTTCATGAACAGGATGTTTTTCCAAAAATTCTTTTTGACCTGATTAGGGATTTCCCACTCTGGTGAATACTTTTTCAGTGAAATGAGAAACATTTGATTTCTTAAAAATGTTAAATAACTAGCATGATTTAATTAGGTTATGATTTTCACAATGCTACGTGTGTATTTGTGGTTTATTTATATGTATATGTGTGTATATATACGTATACATATGTATATATGTGTATATATATGTATAGATATGTGTGTGTATATATATATGTTTATATGTATTTTCTTGGGTTTATTTATATATATGTATATATATGTGTGTATATATACATATGTATATATATGTATATATATGTGTATAAATACATATAAATGTATTGTATATGTATTTATATGTATTATATGTATTTTATATTTATATGTATTATATGTATTTTTTTGGGTCATTCAAATGCCAATATTTTACCCTGTAGGTTCTTTAAAAACTGGGTTAATTTCTAAAAATTAGGACTGCATGTGTTCTGTGTGTGTGTGTGTGTGTGTGTGTGTGAGAGAGAGAGAGAGAGAGCATCATGCTCTGAGATCAGCTTTGTCTCTGTTTGTGAACATAGAAAATTATAGTTTCTGCAACAGGTGTTTCATAATCTTTCCATAGGGAGACTGAAGCTCAGTTCCATTAGGTGTTTGAGACATTCCAGGAGAGAAGTTGATAGTCCTGGTTGGCGAGCACCCTTTTTGATTCATGGTCAGTGTTTAGGGGTTGGAATCTACCTTGGCTCAGATTCCTTTCCCTGAATCAATCACTGTGGCTACAGAGGCAGGGTTATGTTTTAATATAGGGCATCAGTAAAGAAATGGCATGCTGGAAGACAGGCAATAATAATAAAAAGTATATTTTGTATATTATAAGGACACTAACCCTTATGTAACTTACTTTCTAATAATTTTTCCATCATTTGTCTTTTGCTTTAGATGATGGTGTAATGTGTAATAATTTTATATTTTATAGTTTATCACCCTTCTTTAGATGGTTTTTATCTGATACATAATTTTATTAAAACTTTTTTTTAATGTTTATTTTGAGAGAATGAGAGAGAGCATGCAAGCAGAGGAAGGGCAGTAGGGGGCAGAGACAGAATCTTAAGTAAGCTAGTCTCTGCACCATTAGCACAGATCCCAACCCAGGACTTGAAACCATGAAATGTGAAATCATGACCTGAGCCAAAATCAAGAGTCTGATGCTTAACTGGCTGAGCCACCTAGGTGGCCCTCTCATAAATAATTTAAAAGGCATCTTCTTCTAAGATCAGAAAGAAAAAAAACAAACACAATTTTCTTATTTTGTTTCATTTTTTTTGTATTTCTTATTGGAGTTAATTTCAATATAAGGTACGAGATCTTGATCTAACTCTGTCTTTGATTTGAATATTTATGCTAACACCATGAATGGAACAATTGTTCTGGTTTTACTAATATGAAACGTACTGTGTTATTATAGTAAATTCTTCCACCTGGGACTGGTTTTGTGCTTTCAATTCTTTTCCATTTGTATGTGAATTCTTGGGCCATTTTAAATTTGCTCAATTTTAATATCATATTTATTTTAAATGTCTTAAATTGTTATTTTCTAATACTGGTTCTTATTGCTTGATCATTCATCAGATAAATTTAGAGGTACTTTGTCGTGTTCTGAAATATTCTTGCTGGAATCTATTTGAATTTAAACATATTTGGAAATTCATTTACAGAAAATTACAGAGTTAGTATAATTAAAGTGTTATCACTAATATGATGAGTAAATCCTTTCATTCAAACTCCCTTTTATAACATGTAGTCAAAATAAGTATATTTGGCTCTGATTTTACATTTTATGACTTCTATTGCCTTTTCTGTTTTCTATATTTTATTTATATTTTTATAAATTTTATTTTTTTATTATGTTTTTGCATCTTTTCTTTCTAGTGAACTGGAAAATACATAGCCCAGTGAGATTTAAAATTTGAAATGAAATGAATATATGTTGGGGTGGCTGGATGGCTTAGTTGGTTACAAGTCTGACTTCAGCTCAGGTCATGATCTCATGGTTCGTGAATTCAAGCCCCATGTCGGACTGTGTGTCGACAGCTCAGAGCCTGGCACCTGCTTCAGATACTGTGTTTCCCTCTCTCTGTGCCTGTCCCCTGCTTGTGCTCTGTCTCTGTCTCTCTCTAAAATAAATAAATATAATACAAAAAATTTTTTAATGAATATACAGTTTTTTAATCAGTTTTAGGTTTATAGCCTAATTTATTGTAAAGTGTGCTGAATTCCTATTTATCCTTTCCATTTATACATGTAGAATCTCCTCTGTTATTGATATCTTGCAACACAGTGGCACATTTGATATAATTGACGAAACTTCATTAACACATAATTATCACCTAAAGTCATTGGGGCTCATTCTTAGAGATACACATTCTGCATTGTGACAAATGTTTAACAAAAATGAATTATTATTTAGATAGAAATAATCTATCAAACCATGAGAAGGCAGAGCAAACTTAAATGCATATTACTAAAAGAAGAGAATCTCAAAAAGACTACATAGTGTATGATTCCAACTGTGTGATATTCTGGAAAAGGTACAACTCTGGAAACACTAAAGAGTTCATTGGTTGTTGGAATTTAGTGGGGAGGGAGGGATGAATAGACAGAGCACAGAGTCTTTTTAGGGCAGTGAATCTCTGTATGATAAAACAGTAGGTGCATGTCATTATACATTTATCAAAACCCATTTTATTATTTATTTATTTATTTATTTATAATTTATATCCAAGT
This sequence comes from Panthera leo, assembly GCF_018350215.1. Lineage (NCBI taxonomy): Eukaryota > Metazoa > Chordata > Mammalia > Carnivora > Felidae > Panthera > Panthera leo. The sequence continues at coordinate 19,806,227 of NC_056682.1, read as the reverse complement.
TAGTTAGCATACAGTGTAATAATGTTTGGAGGGGTAGATGCCAGTGATTCATCCCCTATGTGTAATTACACCTAGTGCTCATCCCAGCAAGTGTCTTCCTTAATGCCCCTTGCCCATTTAGCCCATCCCCCTACTCACAAGCCCCTCCAGCAACCTTCAGTTTCTTCTCTGCATTTAAGAGTCTCTTATGGTTTGTCCCCCTCCCTGTTTTTATATTATTTTTGCTTCCCTTCCCTATGTTCCTCTGTTTTGTATCTTAAATTCAACATATGAGTGAAGTCATGTGATATTTGTCTTTCTCTGATTAACTTATTTTGCTTAGCATAATACCCTCTAGTTCCATCCACATTGTTTCAAATGGCAAGATTTCATTCTTTTGACTGCCAGGTAATACTCCATTGTATGTATTGTTTGTGTGTATATATATTTCCATTTTTTTGTGTGTTTTCTTCAACTTCTTTCATAAGCTTTCTATAGTTTTCAGTGTATAGATTTTTCACCTCTTTAGTTAAGATTATTCCTAGGTATTTTATGGGTTTTGGTGCAATTGTAAATGGGATCAATTCCTTCATTTCCCTTTCTGTTGCTTCCTTATTAGTGTATAGGAATGCAACTGATTTCTGTGTATTGATTTTGTATCCTGCAACTTTGTTGAATTCATGGATCAGTTCTAGCAGTTTTTTGGGTGAAATCTGGGTTTTCCATATAGAAATCATGTCATCTGTGAAGAGTGATTTAGGTGCCTTTTATTTCTTTGTGTTGCCTGATTGCAGAGGCTAAGACTTCCAATACTGTGTTGAATAACAGTGGCCAGCGTGGACATCCCTGTCTTGTTCCTGACCTTAGGCGGAAAGTTCTCAGTTTTTCTCCATTGAGGATGATATTAGCAGTGGGTCTTTCATATATAGCTTTTATGATCTTGAGGCATGATCCTTCTATCCCTTCTTTCTTGAGGGTTTTTATCAAGAAAGGATGCTATATTTTGTCAAATGCTTTCTGTGCATCTGTTGAGAGGATCATGTGGTTCTTGTCCTTTCTTTTATTGATGTGATGTATCACATTGATTATTTTGTGGATATTGAATCAGCCCTGCATCCCAGGTATAATTACCACTTGGTCGTGATGAATAATTCCTTTAATATATTGTTGGATCCAATTGGCTAGTATCTTGTTAAAATTTTAGTATCATTAACATTTTCTGTTTCTTCCTGTTTCAGTTTTGGTAGTTTATATGTTTCTAGGAATGTGTCCATTTCTTCCAGAGTGCCAAATTTATTGGTATATAATTGTTCGTAGTATTCTCTTATTATTGGTTGTATTTCTGTCGTGTTGGTTGGGATCCCTCGTTTTTCATTCTTGATTTTATTTGCATCCTTTGTTTTTTCTTTTTGATAAAACTAGCCAGGGTTTATCAATTTGTTAATTTTTTCAAAGAACCAGCTCCTGGTTTCATTGATCTGTTCTATCATGTTTTTTTGTTTTTGTTTTTTTTAATTTTTAAAGCATTGATTCCTGCTCTAATCTTTATTATTTCCCGTTTTCTGCTGGTTTGGGGTTTTATTTGCTGTTCTTTTTCCAGCTCTTTAAGGTGTAAGGTTAGGTTGTGTATCTGAGATCTTTCTTCCATCTTTAAGAATACCTGGATTGCTATATATTTCTTTCTTATGACAGCCTTTGCCATGTCCCAGAAGTTTTAGGCTGTGATGTTATCATTTTCATTGGAATACATGTACTTTTTAATTTCTTCTTTATTTTATTGGCCCATTCATTCTTTAGTAGGATGTTCTTCAGTCTCCATGTATTTGTTGTCTTTCCACATTTTTTCTTGTAGTTGATTTTGAGTTTCATAGCATTGTGGTCTGAAGACATGAACGGTATGATCTCAATCTTTTTGTACTTGTTGAGGGCTAATTTGTGTCCCAGTATGTGACGTATTCTGGAGAATGTCCCATGTGTACTCAAGAAGAATGTGTATTTTGTTGCTTTAGAATGGAATGTTCTGAATATATGTTAAGTCCATCCAATTCAGTGTTTCATTCAAAGCCATTGTTTCCTCGTTGATTTTCTGTTTAGATTATCTTTACACTGTTGTAAGTGGGGTGTTGAAGTCCCCTACTATTATGGTATTATTATCAATGAATTTCTGTATGTTTGTGATTAATTGATTTTTATATTTGGGTTCCTCCACATTGGAGGCATAGATGTTTACAATTGTTAGGTTTTCTTGGTGGATATACCCTTTGGTTATGATACAATGCCCTTCTTCATCTCTTGTTACAGTCTTTATTTTAAAATATAGATTGTCTGATATAAGTATTGGCTACTCTGGCTTTCTTTCTTTTGGCGGCTGTTATCATGACAGATGGTTCTCCATCCACTTACTTTAAATCTGAAGGTGTCTTTAGGTCTAAAATGGGTCTCTTGTAAAAAGCATATAGATGGATCTTGCTTTCTTATCCATTCTGTTACCTTATGTCTTTGTTGGGAGCATTTATTCCATTCACGTTTAGGGTGAGTAGAGAAAGATAGGAATTTATTGCCATTGTGTTGGCTATATACTGGGAGTTTCTAGTGGTGTTCTCTGGTCCTTTCTAGTTTTTGTTGCTTTTGGTCTTTTTGTTTTGTTTCAAATTTTCTCCCCTCATAGAGTACCCTTAAAATTTCTTGCAGGGCTGGTTTAGTGGTCATGAACTCCTTTAGTTTTTGTTTGTCTGGGAAACTTTTTATCTATTCTCTTCTGAATGACATCTTTGCTGCATAAAGAATTCTTGGCTGCATATTTTTCTGATTTAGCACATTGAATATATCTTGCCACTCCTTTCTGGCCTGCCAAGTTTTTGTGCCTAGGTCTGCTGCAAACTTGACCTGTCTTCCCTTGTAGGTTAAGGACTTTTTTTTCCCTTGCTGCTTTTATGATTCTTTCCTTGTCTGTGTATTTTGTTAATTTAACTATGATATGCCTTGCTGATGTTCAGTTTTTGTTGAATCTAATGGCAGTTGTCTATGCTTCCTGGATTTTGATGTCTGTGTCTTTTTCCCTGGTTAGAAAAGTTTCTTGCTATGATTTGCTCACATAAACCTTCTACCCCTTTTCTCTCTCTTCATCTTCTGGGACCCCTATGATTCTGATGTTGTTCCTTTTTAATGGGTCACTGAGTTCTCTAATTCTTATATTGTGCTCTTTTTGCCTTAGTTTCCCTCTTTTTTCTGCTTCATTATTCTCCAGAAGTTTGTCCTCTATATCACAGATTCACTGCTCTCTTCATCCATCCTTGCTGCCATGGCATCCATTCGAAATTGCATCTCACTTACAGCATTTTAAATTTTGTCCTGACTAGATTTTACTTCTTTTATCTATGCAGAGAGAGATTCTATGGTTTTTTCAACCCCAGCTAGTATTCTTAATGTCGTGATTCTAAATTCTAGTTCAGACATCTTGCTTATATCTGTATTGATTAAGTCCATGGCTGTCATTTCTTCCTGTTCTTTCCTTTGGGGTGAATTCCTGCCAAGTTCTGTGGTTCAGGTTAACCCTTAGATCAATTTTCTAGGTGTACAAGGTGGTTTGGTGTTGATTTAGCTGCATTTCAGGGACGAGACACAAAACAAACTTCCATGCTGCTCCTCCATCTTGTCCCCTCCCTTAAAATAGCAAAACCAATTTTAAATTTCAATCCTTCTAATTGTACTTTTGTTTAAAAAACACTTGAAATTTTTCACCATTTTTTTCCTAAATTCATTGAGGTATAATTGACTTACCATATTAGCTTCAGGTGTGCAACAACATAGTGATATGACATTTATATACATTGTGAAATGATCACCACAACAGGCATTATTTTCTCCATGCTGTACATTACATCCCCATGACTTACTTATTTTATATATGGAAGTTTGTACTTTTTAAAAACTTCGCTCATTTTGTCCATCTCCCAAAACCCTTCCCCTCTAATAACCACTAACGTGTTCTCTGTATCTGTAAGTCTGGGTTATGTTATGTTTTGTTTTGTTTTGTTTGTTTGTATTGATATTTAGATTTCACCTATAAGTGAAACTATGCAGTATTTTTCTTTCTCTCTCTAACTTATTTCACTTATTTAACGTTAAAGTCCATATATGTTGTCACAAATGTCAAGATTTTATTTTTTTCTTTTTATGGCTGAGTACTATTTCATTGCATATATATAACACATATTCTTTATCCATTCATCCACTGATGGATATTTTGATTTCTTCCATATCTTGGAGATTGTAAATAATGCTGAAATGAATATAGGCATATATGTATCTTTTCCAATTAGTGTTTTTGTTTTTGTCACATAGACACCCAGTAGTGGAATTGCTGGATTATATGTCAGTTCATTTGTACTTGTTTTGACGAACTTCCCTACTTTTCTCCATAGTGACTGAACCATTTTACATTCCTGCCAACACTGCACAAAGGTTTCCTTTTCTCCACATCCTTGCCAACACTTGTTATTTTTAGTCTTTCTGATAATAGCCATTATGATGGGTGTAGGGTGATACTGCTTTTTGCTTTTGATTTACATTTTCCTGATAATTAGTGATGTTTTGCATGTATTAACTTGCCTGTTGGCCATTTCTAAGTCTTCTTTGGAAAAATGTCTATTCAAATCTTTTGTCGACTTCTTTTTTTCCTTTGTCCACTTTTTAATTGAATTGTTTTTGTTTTTTTTTTTCTGCTTCTGAATTGTATGAATACTTCATATATTTTGGTTGTTAACCCTTTATCTTCTCCTTTCAGTAGATTGCCCTTTTGTTTTGTTGATGGTTTCCTCACTGGGCAGAAGAATAATAGTTTGATACAGTCATAATGTTTAATTTTGGTTTCGTTTCTCTTTCTTTTGTAATCAGATTGTAAAAAAAAAAAAAGAACCATTGCTAAGGCTTATATCAAGGATCTTACTGCCTGTGATTTCCTCTAGGAGTTTTATGGGTTCAGATCTTATATTCAAGTCTTCAATCTATTTTGAGTTAATTTTTGGATATGTAAGATAGTGGTTCTATTTCATTCTTCTGCACATAGCTGTCCAATTTCTCTAAAACCATTTATTGAAGAGGCTGTCCTTTCCCCACTGTATATTCTAGCCTCCTTTGTCATCAATTAATTGACATTCATGCTTGAGTTTATTTTTGAGATCTCTATTCTGTTCTATTGATGTATGTCTGTTTTTATTCTAATACCATACTGTTTTGATTACTGCAGCTTATGGTATCATTTGAAATCAGGGAGCATAATAACTTTGGCTTTGTTATTTTGTAAGAATGCTTTGGCTATTTGGGATCTTTTATGGTTGCATATAAATTTTAGAATTATTTTTTCTAGTTCTATGAAAAGTGTCCTTGAAGTTTTTATAGGGGATATATTGAATAATAATAGATTGCTTTAGGTAGTAAGGATATTTTGACAATATTAATTCTTTCATCCATGAGCAAAAAATATCTTTGCATTTATTTATGTCTTTAGTTTCTTTCATCGCTTTCTTACAGTTTTCAGTGTGCAGGTCTTTTACCTCTTTGGTTAAGTTTATTCCTGGTTATTTTATTATTTTTGATGTGGTTGTAATGGGATTTTTTTTATTGATTTCTCTTTTTTATAGTTTGTTATTAGTATGTAGAAGCAAAACAGGTTTTTTTGCATATTTATTTTATATTCTGCAACTTTGCTGAATTCATTTATTAGTTTTTATTTATTTATTTATTTTCCTTGGTGGAGTCTTTAGGGTTTTCTTTATATAGTATCATGTCATCTTCAAATATTGACAGTTTTACTTCTTCATTTACAATATGGATGCCTTGACTAGGAATTTTAATAGTATGTTGACTAAAAGTGAGGAGTGTAGCATTTCCTGTTCTTAGATGAAAAGCTTTGAGCTTTTCACTGTTGAGTATATTAGCTGTGGGTTTGTCATATATAGCATTTATTCTATTGAGTTAGCTTGTTCCCTCTATATCTATTTTAAGAGTTTTTATCATAAATGGATATTGAATTTTGTCAAAGGCTTTTTCTGTATTTATTGACATAATAATATTGTTTTTGTGTTTCATTTTGTTAATATGGTGTATTATATTGATTGATTTGCAGATGCTGAACCATCCTTGCCTCCCTGGAATAAATTTTACTTGATCCTGGTGTATGATTCTTTTAATGTATTATTGAACTTGGCTTGTTAATATTTTGTGGAGAAATTTTGTATCTCTGTTCATCAGGGATGTTTGGCCTATAATTTTTTTGTTGTGTCCTTGTCTAGTTTTGGTATCTGGGTAATGATAGCCTTGTAAAATGAATTTGAAAGTTTGGAAGTTTCCCTCCTCTTTAATTTTTGGAAGAGTTTGGGAGGAATATGTATTAAATATTCGTTGATGTTAAAAGAATTGACCAGTGAAGACTTCTGGTGTTGGACTTTGTTATTAGGAGGTTTTTTGATTACTTAATTTAACCACTTACTAGTAATTACTCTATTTAGATTTTCATTCTCTTCATGATTCACTCTCAGGAGATTATAAATTTCTAGGAATTTATCTGTTTCTTTCAGGTTCTCCAATTTCTTGGTGTATGATTATTCATAATAGTCTCTTACGATCCTTTGTATTTCTGTGGTTCAGTTGTAATTTTTCCTGCTGCATTTTTTATTTAAGTCTCTCTTTTTTTTTTGATGAATCTAGCTAAATGTCAATTTTGTTCATCTTTTTAATAAACCAACTCTTAATTTCATTGATATTTTCTATTGTCTGTTTAGTTTCTGTTTCATTGATTTCTGCATTAATTGTTATTTCCTTCCTTTTACTAACTTTGGGCTTTATCTTTCCTTTTGTAGTTTCTTGAGGTATAAAGTTAGGTTGTTTATATGAGAATTTTCTGTTTAGGCCTATATAGATATGAACTTTCTTCTTAGAATAGCTTTTTTGTATCTCATAGATTTTGGTATAAAGTATTCTGTTTTCATTTGTATATAGGCAGTTTTTAAATTTTTTTTAATGTTTATTTATTTTTGATAGAGAGCATGAGCAGGGGAAGGGGCAGAGAGAGATGGAGACACAGAATCTGAAGCAGTCTCCAGACTCTGAGTTGTCAGCACATAGCCTGACTCAGGGCTCAAACTCACAAACCATGAGATCATGACCTGAGCCAAAGTTGGATGTTCAACTAACTGAGCCACCTAGAAACCCATATAAGTATTTTTTGATTTCTTGTATGACCCAGTAGTTGTTCAGTAGCATGTTGTTTAATATCTACATACTTGTAGTTTTTCCAATTTTCTTCTTGTAATTGACTGCTAGTTTCATATTATTGTGGTTGGAAAAGATACTCAATATGGTTTAAATCTTGAATCATTGAGATTTTTTTTTGTGGCCAAACATATGATCTATGCTAGAGAATATTCCATGTGCACTTGAGAAGAATGTGTACTCTGTTGTTTTTGGATGGAATGTTCTGTATATATTTGTTAAGTCCTTCTAACCTAATGCATTGTTTAAGGCCCATGTTTCCTTACTGATTTTCGGTCCAGATGATTTATCCAATAATATAAGTAGGATATTAAAATCCCCTATTACTGTGTTGTTGTCAATTTCTCCCTTTGCACCTGTTAACATTTGCTTTATATATTTTAGTGCCCCCATGTATGTTGGATGTAAATTTATAAAGGTTGTATCCTTTTGCTGGATTATCCCCTTTCTTATTACATAGTGCTGTCTTTTGGTATCTTTTCTTATAGTCTTTTTTTTTAAATTTTTCTTTAATGTTTAATTTGGAGAGAGAGAGAGAGAGAGAGAGAGAGAAGAGGTGCAGAGAGAGAGGGAGGTGCAGAATCCTAAGCAGGCTCCAAGCTCTGAACTGTCCACACAGAGCCCAACGTGGGGCCCAAACTCACAAACTGCAAGATCATGACCTGAGCCAAAGCCGGATGCCCAACTGACTGAGCCACCCAGGCACCCCTTATAGTCTTTGTTTTAATGTCTACTTTGATATGACTATAGCTATACCACCGTTTTTTCATTTCCATTTGCATGCAGTATCTTTTTCTATTCCTTCACTTTCAGTCCCTATGTGTCCTTATACCTGAATTGAGTCTCTTATAAGGAGTGTATATATGTCTTTCTTTTTCTTATCCATTTAGCCACTGTGTCTTTTGATTGGCTAATTTACTCCACTTACATTTAAGGTAATTATTGATAAGTATGTACTTATTGCCACTTTGTTCATTTTTTTTCGCTGTTTTTGTAATTCCTCTCTTATGCTTTCTTTTCTTCCTTGTGGTTTGTTTTTTTCAATGGCATGCTTAGATTCTTTTCTCGTTTTTATTGTTACTATTTTGTATTTACTATAAGCTTTTGCTTTGGAGTTACCACGAGGTTCACATATATTATCCTACATATATAATCTATTGTAAGTTGATAGCAACTTAAACACATTGCAAAACTACAGTTTTACATACCCACACACATTATATGTTTTTGATGTTACTTTATACATCTTTTTATTTATGTATCCCTTAACTAATTATTATAGTTTTGATTAACGTTCCTACTGTTGTCTTTCAACTTTCTCAGTAGCCTTATAAGTGATTAATTTACTGTCTTTATTGTATATTTACCTTTTCCATTGAGACTTTTACTTTTGGATTTTTTTGTTGTTATTAATTATTGCTATTTCTTTGAACCTTAAAGAGGTCCCTTTATTATTTTCTTATGAGGTCAGTTTAATAGCAATGAACTTTAGTTTTTGCTTGTCTCTTTACCTCTTTTGAGATCTGAATGGTAACTTTGTTGGTTGAGTATTCTTGGTTGGAAATTGTTTTTTGTTTGCTTTTTTTTTCTCAGTATTTTGAATTGATCATGGCACTCCATTCTGGAATTGAGAATTTCTGTTGAGGATCTGCTTATAGTCTTATGGGGTTTTCCTTGTATGTAATAATTTGTTTTTCTCTTGCTGCTCTTAAATTTTTTTTTTTTTATCTTGAACTTTGACATTTTAATTATAATATGTCTTGGTGTGGCTCTTTTTAGGTTCATCTTGTTTGGAATTTTCTGTATTTCTTGGGCCTGGATGTCTATTTTCTTCTCCAGGTTAAGGAAGTTTTAATCTATTTTTTTTTTCAAATAAGTTATCTGCCCCTTTCTCTCTCTCTCCTCTTTCTGGGGCCCCTCTAATGCAAATGCCATTCCATTTGATGTTATTCCAGAGGATCCTTACATTATTTTCATTTTTTTTAATTCTTTTTCTTTTTGCTGCTCTGTCTGGGTGAATTCCATTGTTTTGTCTTCCAGCTTATTAGTTTGTTATTCTGCTTCATCTAGTCTGCTGTTGATTCCTTCCAGTTTATCTTTCATTTCAGTTATGTATTCTTCGGCTGAAGATTGTCCCAGGTGGGACATGCTTGCTGGCTTCAGGAGGTAGTGGGAAAATGTCTTGATTGTGTGGGCTGTGGGCTTCAGCAGTGCGCAGGAGAGTGACTTGTCTGTGCATGTGCACTGGCTTTAGGCTGGGAGTGGGAGAATGCTGCCACCACTCACACTTGCTGGTCCTAGCAAGGGAGTGAGCAACTCTCACAGTGGCTTGAGCTATCAGACTTTAGCTAGGGAACAGGAGAACTTCCTAGACTTTGGTGCTCTCCCACCCTACTTAAGCAGTAGGGGAATACTGCAACTGCCCATGCTGTCTTGCCTCAGCAAGTGCTACAGCTGCTTACCCCCAAACATCCCAACAAGGCAACTCTAGGTTATAGGATCTGAGTTCACCTGCCCATGCTAGCAGGCTATATGAACAGTGTAACAGTGTTGTCTGCCAGCATCTCTATCTAAAGAGAGTGTATCAACTGTCCCCTGCCTTCCAGCTGATGCCCCCAAGATCAGCAAATTAATTTCCATCACATATAGTCTAAGCACTTTTTAAACTGAACTTTTTTTTTTTTTTTTTTTTTTTGCTGTGCTTTGGGGTCAGAGAGACTACATACAAGCCCTCACAGAGGGGAATCTCAATTTCCTAGCACTTGGAGACCCCTGGACATCAACCCCATTGGTTTTCCAAGCCAGGCATTCTGGGAGCTCATCTCTGTGGCATAGATCCCAGGATCTGGGATGTCTGATGTAGTGCACTAGCCTCTCACTTATTCAGGAGAAGTACTTATTTAGTGAAATCCCTACCCATTGTGTTTTGCCCCATCAGGTATGTGTTTTTTCTTCCCCCACCACTGAAGACCATGTCTCTGTCTCTCCTAACCAAGTAGAAGTGGCCCTTTTATCCTCTGCTATGGAGAGCAGTTTATCTAGTTTTCACATCTTTTTTTTCAGAGGGAAATTATCTAGATGTAGCTATAGATTTATCCATGTGTGTCCATGGGAGGAGGTGAGTTTGGGATCTTCTTATGCTGCCATATTGGATCTCCTCTCTTTTCTACAATTATTGCTGTCATGAATATAACTAGTGGGCTCCAAGAAGATACATTTTGGACTCAGCTATTGTGTGGTTTCATTCAGTAGCTCCAAGGTGGACTTAATAGCTATTCTCCAATTTTCACACAAATTCGAATCTCTAACAGAAAATCTTTCTCAACACTGAATCAAAGTACAAGGGCCTAATGAGCTCAAATAAGTCTCCTTTCTTTTTCTTCCAAAGACTCAAAATTTTAAAAGACTTTGTGAGTCAGTTGAGGCTGTATTAAACGCTAACATCCAAAATATTCTCTTGCCACTTATTTCATGAAGAAATCCCAAAGACTTAATTGTGCTAGTAAAATCATATAATGATCTGTATGACTGATATATTATGCAAAAATCAATTTTTAATTCTTTTCTATTCTTCTGCTCCATCAGATCTATAATGCTTGTCCCAGAGTATTATAAGGAGCATCATTTTTCATGCCAGCTTATCACCATTGTTCTATGTGCTATGCATCTAATAGTTTGGCAGGCATGGAGGAAATACACTTTACACTAAGTTAAAATTCAACCTAAAGTGTTACTGGGAATTATAGCTCAGTTCACAGCTCCTTTATGAGAATCCCCAAATACAATGCAGGTTTCAATTCCAAGACTCCCTGCTTCTCCAATATTTAGATATACATAATCCACAATTCAAACCTCTGATATTAGAGCTTACTTTATCAAGGATTTTGCTTCTAGTTGGTTACACAACCACACAGACCATCTCCTTCTACCACAAGTTCAGCTTTGGGTACAAAATTCTCTTATATCAGGCATAATAATTTTGTATTTATCTATCTATCTACTTATTTTTACTGAAGATTTAGAGGTTTCTGGCAAAGAGAGTCAGGTTAGCCATATATGGCCTTGGGGGCAACTGGCAGAATTTTTCTATGTTTACCCTTGGTCTAGGAGCCTGATTCCACCTGCCCCAAACCCTTCCCATCCCCTCATGCTCCTTATTTGGCAACTATCTCTCAATATACAGCTCATGAGAAGGGTGGGTTGATGCCCTCTTCCAGCTTTCTGTGGGGAGTAGCACTACTAGGTTTGCCTATTTTTCAAAGTCCTTCAAGGAATTATAGCAAATACTTGGCTAAAGGTTTTCCATTTCATATAAAAGCAATCAACTTAAAAAAAAAAAAACATAATTCTTCTCACTTGTGAAACCAAATATTTCAAATCCTCTCATTTAGATCCATTTCATAGTCACAAAATCTGCTACAGTGAGATATTTCTAATTTAGAAGTGCATGTACTAAAACTTTTACTGCCATCAACTGAACATACGGTTCTGGGTCCTGAAATGAAGATTTAAGAGCTAATATTTTTCATTCTTAGGGTGGAATCTGTTTATATTAGCCACTGAGTTATATGTCAACTAAGACATACAAGCTTTTACTTGACACAGTTTGAAAGCACTCCTGTCATGTACGATTTTTAAAGCTTTTGTTTAATTGTACATTAAAATAATAATTGACTTAATAAGTAGTTATCTGATATAAGATTTAAAAATATACTGTCACAGTCAGAATAAAATATATTCAGGAGTATATTTTAATGAAAACTCATTTGAATCAAATTTCATTGTGATACTCTACAATGTATCCTTTGGCCCATTTCTAAAACAGATTTATATATAGATGGCGGTTGTCAGGAGACAGGAATTATGATTGTACTCTAAAATTTATTTTACTACAAACATAAACCCTAGAAAACTTTTATAACACATTTTTTCCCAATTGGGTTTCAGTATGAATTGTGCATTTTCAAAATACTGTGACTATTTTAAAGTCTATAAAGGAGTGGAAAGAAAGATTTACATCTCCCAAATGTGTCTTGTCAACTAGATCTTCCAAGTTTGTAAATGGACTCTGGTACTTAAACAAAATGAATTTTGTCTAAATTATCTTTTGTTGCTGTCAACATTTGGCTTTATATTTTGTCTTTCATTTAGATGTTCTGCTTAGCGAGCACCTACTATGTGTCAGGCTTTATTCTAGGTGCTTGGACATAGCAAGAACAAAGCAAAGTCCCTGTCCAGAGTTCACTTTCTAATGTCAAAGGCATACAATAAATATAAAACCTAGCAAAATGGGTACATTAGAGTGTGAGGTATATGGAAAAAAAGATAAAGGAGACAAAGGAGGGGGGATAGATGATTCCTGGCTGAGCTGGAGTGGTGGAGACATACTGTTTTATATAGAGTTGTCATCCTGATAAGGTGTTGTTCAGCATGGAGAAAAAAAAGAAAATAAACCAAGTAGATATCTGGGAAAAGAACATTTCCAAAAAGCAGGATTCTGCTTTCTGTATTTAGGACCAGTAAAGGGTTCAGTATGGTTGAAGCAAAGTGAGTGGAAGGGAGAAGGAGAACATCTAAGATTAGAGCTCCAGGAGAAGACACGTGTGATCAGGAAGGCCTTGTGGCCAGTGGTAAGGCTTTTGGCTTCCTCTGAATGATACGGGAGCCAATAGAAAGCTTCTGAGCACAGAAGTAATGTCTTTTCTATTATGTAAAGTAATCACTCTGACTCTTGTGCAAGGTACAAAGCTGAAGCAGAGAGAAGAGGAAGGATGTTGCAATAATCCGAGATGAAATGATATTAGCATAGGCCAGGATAGTAATGATGAAAGTGAGGAAATGGTCAGATTCTGGACATACTGAAATATGACGGGTATAGTTAGCTAATGGATCAGATGTGGCTGTGAGAATAAAAAGTAGCCCATTTTTGCTTAGACAACTGAAAGAATAAAGTTTCTATTAACTGATGTGGAGAAGACTATAAGAAGGGCAATTTTGAGGATGTAAAATAGCAAGCTGGGTTTCAGACATGCAAAGTTTGAGATGTCTCTTAGATGTGAAATGGAAATACTCAGACAAATATGGAATCCGGGAATGAAGTATGGGATGTGATACATAATTTTTGGAATCATCAGTATACAGTTGTTACTTAATGTCATGAACTGAGTTGAGTTCATCTAGACTCCAGAATGAATATATATAGTGAAAAGATTTCTGGGAACTCACCTCCAAGCAGTGCCTACATTTAGAGGTGAATGAACCAGATAAGGATACTGAGAATATGCAGCCCATTAGGCAGATAGAGAATCAAGAGTGGACACTTTCTCAGAAGCCTAATGAGTGCATTTTTTGAACAGAAAATGCACAACTCTGCCAAAAACTGTTTATGGGTCAAGGGAGATGAGGACTGAGAACTGGACAATGGATTTTACAAACCATAAGTCACTGAAAACTGTGAATAGAAGTTATTTGGTGGAGTGATTGGATGACAATATGGTTAGATGTTATGAATAGAGAGGAATTAGAGATAGTATACACAGAAATTTTGCTATGTCAAAAGACCAAGACAAGAGATGAGGGTACATTAAGAGATAGTTTTAGATCAGAATTTGGATTTGAATGATTAAAGACAAATGTATTATTTTTAAGTGATACTTAACAATTTCAAAGTAAAGGAGTATAAATTAATAGAAAATGTCAGCCCAGGACCAACTTTAGCCAGATATTCTTTCTGGTAACACTGACTCCTTGTATATTTTTGAAGGAGAATTGAAAAAAAGATTATTTCAACGTTTTAATTTTTATTACTTATTTTTGAGAGGGGGGAGAGAGAGAGCGCACAAGTGGGTAATGGGCAGAGAAAGGGACAGAGGATCTGAAGTGGGATCTGTGCTGACAGCCTGATGCAGAGCTTGAACACTTGAATTTGTCGGATCATGACCTGAGCTGAAGTTGGACACTTAACTGAATGAGCCACCCAGGTGCCCCTGAAAAATATATTATTTCAGATAAAGAGGGTAAATGGAATGTAGGACAAGCATATAGAAGTGCAAGTTATATGATTTCTCTTCAGAATGTCACTCTGGAAAAGTCAGGTAACTTGTCTAGGACACAGCGTGGTTTAAATGTAAATAATAGCTTGTGCTGGATTGTGTTTCCTCAGTCTCTGTGTGTAAACTTAATTTTCAAGGTTACAGAAGAACAGAAAAGGATAGACTAGGATTTGAGTGGTTAGCTTTTGTACTGAACAGGATAGAAGAGTGAGGGCAAGGTGATGAGATGGTGAAATATTTGAATAGATACTTTCTGACACTGTGTGTGTGTGTGTGTGTGCGCGCGCGGAAGGAGGGTAGACTAGTTTCTTGAAATTTAGATTTGTTCCTACCAATGATAAAGTCAAAGGGGAAATGGGTGATAGGATTTTTCTGTCCTTACTGCAGAAAACAAACAAAAAGGGAAATATAAACAAAAACCAGAAACCCACTTAGTGACTCTGACTGTTCTTCTTGTCCTCATGCGTTGATCACAGATTCTGTATGCCTTCAAAATACAACCAAATCTTGCTCAATTCTCATTCATTCCACCACTACAAATGTGACCTAAGCCACCATCCATTCTTTTTTACTTGACTGTAGGAGCTTCTTAACTACTGCTCCAGTTTCTATAGGTTGTCAACAGGTTCCTCAGTCACTCAGAGCAAGTTCCAAAGTCCTATTTAGACCATTCACTTGCCACCACTACTTATCTGATCTCAGTTCTCACTATGCCCTACCCATTTACTCTAACCTCTTTCGCATTCTTGAAAATAACAAGCATTATTGTACCTAGGGCTTCTTCAGTCCCTGTTCCATCTTCCTGGGATGCTCTTTCCAAAGATACTGATTGACTTTCTCACTTCCATTGTGTCTCTTCTCAAATGTTACCTTACCACACAGGTTTTGCCTGATTCTCTATGTTATATAGCGATTCTTATCTCCTCTACTCTTTTTATGTTCCATGGTAGTAATTACCATATTATATATCACATGTTTACTTTTTGCCTATATACTGTCTTCTTTTTCCTACTGGAATCTAAGTTTTATGAGGGTAGATATTTTATCTGTTTTGTTTATTCCTGTATCCCTAGTGCTGAGAACTGTGCTGGACATATAATATGTAGGTAATAATTATTGATGAATATGTGAATAAATGAATGATTGATTGAATGAATGAATGAGTGAATTTGGTTCTCCCTGGTGACATTTGGAAATTTAAAAACAATCAATTTGATGAAGAACATGGGACAAAGGAAATACTTGCTTTCCCTGTGGAAGGGGCATAAGCTTGGATATCAAGGGCTTAGTTCTAGACAGTAAGTTTTAGTGCAAGAACACTGTCCCTTTAGTGTCAGTGTTAATTCCATAAGGACTACAGTTACTTGGCAGTTGGTGAAGATGGTCTATGGCTTTTTCTACTCTGTAGAATAGGGGTTTGGATCAAATCATATGTAAGATTCCAATTCTGCATTTTCATATTTTATAATTTTATCTTTCATGTGTTGCTCTGTACCCTACCATTTGTGTTAGTTTATGTCAATTATTGAACTCACCCGGGGCTGCAAAATTATAATCTGTGAAAAAAAAGTGACAATATCTTTGATTTCCTTCTCCTAAATCACTCTCATGTTTCTTTCAAAAGCACAAGTGCCAACAGAAACATGCAGCAGCTCTTACACCTTCTATTGTGCATATAGTGAAGTTGCATCTACTCACACATCTTTGGACACAGAAAATCACATGACTTAAAGCCACATGCCAAGAGACATATAATGGACAGAACTCAGTCACTTTGGGTACATGTTATTTTAGGAAGTCTTCAACCATTCTTCCCACTAGTAAACCAAATTACCTAGGGCCTTATGTATTGTTCTGGTAACAAGAAGTTAGATTAGATTTTTGAGGCCTTTAGTTGTTTCTGATTTTGCTTAATTTTGTGGAAATGTCATCTTTTCCTGCTGTATTGGGTGAAGGATGACAGGTCCAAACTGGCCTTTTAATTGTGGTGGTCTTTGCTGCAAGGGACTCTGGTCTTTGCCATTTCCACATACTGCTACCTCCTCTGCTAAGCCCAAGCTTCCCTGGTTCTACCAGTCATCTCAGTATTCCCAGTCTCTTCCATAGGTCTGAAAATTTCTGTATACAGTGGGCTGGATTTTACAAGCCCATACAATTTCCTTTGTGCCTAGAAATCTCCCTGAACTCTTGGTCTTCTGTACCTTTTTGTAAACCTGTAGGATATGAAGCTCTTTTGAAAATCTGGTTTCTTTAAAAAACTTCTGTCTCCTAAACCTTCACCTGTGGAAATGAAAAGATACCACATGTTTCTTGGACTTGCTGAACGCTACCTTAGTATTTTTGCATCTTCCCCTCTCAGGACTTTGAGTTCAAGGGGATGGGGTGGGTAGGAGACGTGTATCTCAATTTGGCTTTCCAGTCTTCTTTCTACTAGATTCTGTCTCCATCCCAGGAAGTGTTTTGCCCTTCTTTGTGTGTTAGCAACCATCCTAAAGTCTTACCCTAGTCCATTTACTCTCTTTTTAAGCTGCTGTGCTTTAATCCTGGGAGCTTTACTGATATCTAGAGTCCAGATTAAAAGTTTCAAGAAAATTCTTTTTTCTCACAATTCGTACTAGCTTCCACAAATCCAAATCACTTGCTTTCAGATCATTATCACATGTGTACCAAAATCTCCTTTTATACTCAGAGACAAGTAATGACTGCTTTACTGCTCTAGGTCATTTAGAGGTAAGACTTTAATGAGGAGAGAAATGATAGATGACTAGAGGTAAACATAAATGCATACTGGAGCTATAAAAGGAGAATGAATTAAATCCAAAGTAAGCAGAAGATACAAAAAAATAAAAATTAGAGAAGAAATCAATGGAATTGGAAACTGGAAATTAATAGAGAAAATCAAAAACCAAAAGGTGGTTCTTGGAAGAAATCATTAAAATTGATAAAACCTCATCCAAGTTAAGTAAGAAAAAAATGGAATACAAAAATTACTTATATGAGAAATGAAAGAGAGGCCATCACTACTGATCCCATGAACATTAAGGGAGGCCATCACTACTGATCCCATGAACATTAAAAGGATAGTAAACGAATTTCATGGGCTTCTGGGTGGCTCAGTCAGTGGAGTGTATGTATGACTCTTGATGTCAGCTAAGGTCATGATCTCACAGTTAGTGAGGTCAGGCTCCACATCAGGCTCCATGCTAACAGCATTCTCCCACTCCTTCTTTCTCTGTCCCTCCACCTCTCTCCCTCAAAATAAATAAACAAACTTAAAAAAACAGAATTTCATGAACAATCACAAATTTGATAATGTAAATGAAACAGATCAGCTCCCTGAATGACAAAATCTGCCCACACTCAGAAATAGGTAATCTGTATAGGCTTATATTGTTTAAAGAAATTGGATCAATAATTAATAACTTTATCAAACAAACAGTGTTGGGCTCAGGTGGTTTCAATGGTTAGTTTCATTAAACATTTAAAGAATAAATGATACCAATTCTCTACCTTACAGGAAGAAAAAAACAGAAGAAATGCTTCTTAACTCACTCAGTGAACCCAGAATTATCTGAACACCAAAACCAAAGACATTAAAGCAAAGATTATAGACCATGATCTCTCATGAACATAGATGCAAAAATCCTCAACAAAATGTTAAATTGAATCCAGTCATGTATAAAAATAATTTTATACTATGACCAAGTGGGATATATTATAGGAATACTTGGCTAGTTCAACAGGTAAACGAATTTAAGTTGTAATTTATTATATAAACACACTAAAGAAGAAAATCATATGATCACATCAATAGACGCAGAAGTATTTGACATATTTCATCACCCTTTCATGACAAAGTCTCAGCACACTAGGATAGAGAGGGAACTTGCTCAACTTAAAGAGTTTGTACAAAAAAGCTACAGCTGACATCCTATGTATGGTGAGAAACTAGATGCTTTCCACCTAAAATTGGTTATAAGGTAAGGATGTTTGCTCTCACCCTTCCTATTCAACATGTACTGAAAGATCTAGCTAAAGTAACGAAAGAAAGAAGGTATATATACATACACACACACACATATACATATATGAAATAAATAAAAATACATTTGTTCGCATTTGACCTGATTGTCTATTAGAAAATCTGAAAGAATTGACAAACTCTTGTAACTGATAAGTGATTTCGAAAGGTTATAAGATACAAGGTTAATATACAAAAGTCATTGGCATTCCTGCATGTCAGGAAAGAACTATTGGAATTTTAAATTAAAAGCACAGCACCATTTATATTAGCAACAAAAAGGAAATGAAACAGATATAAATTTAACAAATATATGTATATAAGTAAAATACAAACCTCTATTTGAAGAAATTAAGATCTAAATAAATAGAAAAATATTCCATGTTCTTGGATCAGAAGAGTTAATATTGTTAAGATGTCAGTTCTTCTCAACTTGATGCATAAATTCAACACACTTCTAATCAAATTCTCATCAAGTTATTTTGTAGATACTAGCAAACTGACTGTAAAGTTTGTATGGAAAATCAAAGACCCAGAACATCCAACACAATATTGAAAAAGAAGAAAAGGGGTGCCTGGGTGGCTAGGTCAGTTGAGTGCCCAACTTCACCTCAGGGCATGATCTCAGAATTCGTGAGTTCAAGACCCACATTGGGCTCACTGCTGTCAGTGTGGGGCCTGCTTTGGATCCTCTCTCTGTCTCTCCCCTGCTGGTACTCCCTCTCTCTCAAAAAAAAAAAAAAAACAAAACACAAAATTTAAAAGAAAGAGAAGAACAAAGTCAGAAAACTGACACTACCCAAATTCGGGTCTTACTTATAAAGCTATAGTAATCAATACAGTGTAGTATTGGGAAAAGAATAGACAAATAGATTAATGGAGCAGCATAGAGAATCCAGAAATAGACCTATACAAGTATAGTCAACTGATTTTTGATAAAAAAATCAGGGAAATACAGTGAACAAACAGTGGTCTCCTCAATAAATAGTTCAGGACAACTATATATCCACATGCAAAAAAATCAATATAGACACAAGTTTATACCTTTCATAAATATTGACTCAAGTGTGTCATAGACTTAAATGTAAAATTCAGAACTATAAAATTTCTAAATGACAACATAGAAAAACCTTGGTGATTTTGGGTTTGGTGGTGACTTCTTATAAACAACACCAAAAGCACAATCTGTGAAAGGAAAAATTGATAAATTGGACTTCATTAAAATTAAAGCTTATGCTTTGCAAAAGACACTCTTAGGAGAATGAAAAGACAAGCCACAGAGTAGGTGAAAATATTTGCAAGACATGTATCTATTAAATGACTTGTATCTAAAATATACAAAGAACTCTTAAAACTCAATAATAAGAAAACAACCTGATTTTTTAAAAAAATAGGCAAAAGATCTGAACGGATACCTCCCCAAAGAAGATGCACAGATGGTAAATAAGTATGTGAAAAGATGTCACTAGAGAGTTGCAAATTAAAACAACAGTGCTATACCACTAGACACCGGTGACAGTGGCTGAAACCCAAAGCACTGACAACACCAAATGGTGGGAAGAATGTAGAGCAAGAGCAGCTCTCCTTCAGTGCTCGTAGGAGTGTAAAAAGGTAAAGACATTGGGAAGACAGCTTGGTGGTTTCTTACAAAACTCAGTGTAGGCTTACCATATGATCCAGTAATCACATTCCTTAATATTTACCCAAATGAGTTAAAAACGTATGTTCATACAAAACCCTGCATATGAATGTTTAAAGCAGCTTTGTTCATAATTGGCAAAAATGGGAAGCAGCCAGATGTCCTTCAATAAGCGAATGGATGAGCAAACTTGTTACATCTATATAATGCAATGTTATTCACTGATAAGACGAGAGGAACTACTAAGCCAGGAAAAGATATGAAGGATACTAACTGCATATTGTTAAGTGAAAGAAACCGGTCTTAAGAGGCTATACACTGTATGATTCCAAAATGACATTCTGGAAATGACAAAACTAGAGACAGTGAAAAGATCAGTGGTTTCCAGGAATTCATGGAAAGGAGAGGAAGGATGAATTGGTGGAGTACAGGGGATTTTTAGGACAGTGGAGCAGTAATGTTAGACACATTGCTGCTTGCATTTGTCAAAATCCATTGCACTGTATAACACAAGGAGTGAATTCTAATGTAAATTATGGACCTTAGTTAATAATAATGTATCAACATTGAGTCATCAGTTATAACAAATGTACCACATGAATGCAGAATGTTCATGATAGGGGAAACTGTGTGTGGGCATGGGTGGATGGGAATGAGGTATATGGGAACTCTATAATTTCTGCATAATCTTGTTTATAAACCTGATACTGCTCTAAACATAAATTATAGTATTAAGTAAATAAATGCATCCATATTTTCACCAATATAATCACATTGTACTTATCACTAAAGTATGTAAAGTTAGACTCTCATAAGAAAAGGAGTAATACTATCACCAAAAAAAATTGGGAGGCACTAGAAGACAGTGGAATTTGAGTGGATGTGTATGTGTTCTAATTTTCTCATGTGTTTCTGTGGAAATTCAGAACAGTGCCAAATAGGAAGGTGATCAGC
The DNA here is from genome assembly GCF_018350215.1 of Panthera leo. Taxonomy (NCBI): domain Eukaryota; kingdom Metazoa; phylum Chordata; class Mammalia; order Carnivora; family Felidae; genus Panthera; species Panthera leo. The sequence goes on along the minus strand of NC_056682.1, from coordinate 19,785,310 downwards.
ATGATGGTTTGATACCAATATATACCAATATATAACCAAATTTAATTTTATTATGAAGTTATATTCATCAGGGTAATTAAAAATCGAGATAATAAAAGTTTTATGAGTCAAAAAGAAAAAAGCAGTTAATGAAAATAGAAACATATAATGCAAGACTTTTTTCATCAAAGAAAACATTATTGATGTTAAGAACAATATAAAATGAAACAGGGCTATGAATAAATGTCATAACATCTATATCTCTATTTTATTAGTCATTTTAGCCAGTAGCATGTTTAATATCACACAAGTATGTCTGTTAAATCGATTACAAGAGAAAGATAACTATTATGATGACTTTTACCTACAATTTCTCTGTAAATTCTAGATGAATAAATGATAGTTACAGCTTAAAAATACACCCGTCCATTCTTCCTCTTTTCTGCTACAATCCAAGTGTTACCCTTTTCATGTTGGCCCACTTCTACCTTCTCTTAGTTCTATCTTCTTCAATTACATTTTCTCACTTGTTTCTAAAACTTTTCTACTGATTTGCCCTAGCAGCATTTAAATATGCTCAGAGCCTTCCCCTTCCCCAGCATGACTGTCAACACAGATCCAGAACTTTCATTGATGACCTATCTCTTGTCGGGAACTACAACTATCTCTATTAGGCTGCTTGGAAGAATTATTTTTTACTCTTTTAGCCTTTATTGTTTTTTGTTTGTTTGTAGTTTAATTCGCTCTTCAGCTCAGGAGAATCTTGCTTCAGTATCCAGTAAAAGTGTGCTCCCAAACTAGCACTCTTCTTCTATCCAAACTCAATAAATACTTTATGTCCTGTTTTCATCATTCAGCCACACTGGGTTGACCTTAGTCCTTGGGAAGATCTCCTGGTTTTCTCTCTTAATTCCTAACACTTTCTCATTCAGTTTCTCTTCTGGTTCCTTTTCTTCTGGGTAGCATACATAGGATAGTGACACTGGGAGTGGAAGAAAGTGGATACCAGCCAATCCAGAAATATGGAGGAGGCTTGAATGCTCAGGACTAGGGGGTTGCTAGGACTTGCAAAGTAAGTGAGAGGAAGGTGGCAAAGTTTACTTTTTAGTTTCTGGCTTATCCAGCTGAGTGGTTGGTGATACCATTTACTGACAGAGCATGTGGATCTGAATGGAGAACCCGCAGTTACAAATTGCTTTGGGGCAAGTTGAATGCGAAGGCAGCACTGTCACTCTATAGTCTCACTCCTAACTGCCTCACCTTCAAAATCAAAACTCAACCAGCTCTTGCTTTGAAGACAGTCTTTGCATTTGTGTTTGTTTGTTCAAACATAGCAGCTGCAACCTGAATCCAGTAAACAGTGCCATTAGTTTCTCAGTAGTTTCATTTTCATGGCAGCTCTATGCCAACCTACCAGTTTCACTTATTTAGATAGGTGGGTCTAAAATACTTAATGAGAATTCATATCCCAATAACTCAGTAGCCAAATTTAAAAAGAAAAAGGAAATGGAAAGAAAAATGTTATTTTTCTTTCATTCTTAAACTGGAACTAGGGGTTAATGGGCTGTGTGCACCTGTTGGGCACTGCACATCTCATCATTAGGGTGAAGTTGTGTACTGCCACCTGCATGTCCTATACTATGTTTTTTTGCAGTTCTTACTCTTTATCACAGAGAGTTCTGAAAACACAGTTTAAAAAAGATATGTCACTGAAAGGCACATAGCATGGTTTAGCTGCAACTGTGGACTTCAGGTAGTTCCTGTAATATATCAAGGAAATCAAGGGCCATTGCTTCCTTTGAATTTCACTTCATTCACATTGCAGATTCTTCCGTTCACATCACCATTGTCTCTTCTGTGTGATACGACCGCCTCATCATGAATTCTTCGAAATTATTAATTAGTTAATCTTGTCCTCCAATGCATATTTCACACTACGGCCAGAGCTGCCTTTTGAAAACAGAAATCTGTTGTTACAACTTTGTCTATAACCTTTTAAAGATTTCTTGCTCTCCCCGAAGTGTTCAAATTCCTGACCTTTCAGGGTTTGGCTTCTGCTTGTTCCTCAGCTGCTTCTTACCAGGTTCCACCTCAATAACTTTCACTTTATTCTGTGACATTCTGTGTTTCCTTCAGTTCTTTCAATGTGCCACGTTCTGCTTTCACCTTCTTTCTTTCTGCCTGGAGCATACTCTTCTTATTTTTTAGCTGGCTTTCATCTTATTTTTTTATGTTTTTGCTTAGCTCTTTCTTACTGACAGAGATTTCCAGATCTCACCTGCTCAGTTAAACATTGTTTCTTTTATTTAACTCATTGTAGAACTTTATTTAACTCATTGTAGAATTAAATATTTAAATACAAGTATATAATCTTCCTTGACTAAAATGCAAGCCCTTTGAAAGTCATTATTGTTTCCTGGCCATCTCTGGATTTTCTTTTAGCAGCATCACGATGGGGTCATAGTGATGAAAAAAAATTAAGTGAATATGAATACATGAAAGTACCTGATGAGGAACCGTAAGGCAAGCTGAGGGCTAAATACCAGCTAGCATACGCCACCCCCCTCCCAAGGTGGGGTATCTGGGATATTCCTCAGGCACTCCTGGCTGCCTAAGAACAAAGGAAAGGAAAGAAAACAAATGGTTAACTGACAGAGATCAAAGTCATGCAGGACAGGAGTCTCCATCAGTTTATAAATATCTTAATAAATTACGAGAAAAAGGCAGTCTTGTCAATAGCCTAATCTCCAGAAACCTGTAGACTCAGTGTTCTGGAGCCCCTAACATCACCCTCCCCTCCATAGTGTTGTGGGGAACAAAGGCAAGAAGGAAATGGTAGGTAATATTAAAGTTCCTTATAACCTGTAGCCCATTGACAAATACTTGAGGCAAATACAGGAACCCCCTACTCTCCCAATGTTAATGCCTTAGTAGAGAAAAAACAACCTTAGCTCCATAATACAAGGCCTCAGGTATCTTAGGTGTCCTCTTTAGCGTATCAAAGCCCTTCTGGAGGCCTTTACCTCCCCCAACTTCGTAGGTTATAACCAGTCACTCTGCACAACCCCAGTGCAGCTCTTTCTGCCCAAGGGTCCTGTTCCTGTGCTTTAATAAAATCACTTTTTTGCACCAAAGACATCTTCAAGAATTCTTTCTTGGCCGTCAACTCTGAACTCCACCATCACTCCAAAACCTCATCAGAACCCATAACAAAATGTAGATCATAAAGTATGCTTTGCCAAGTAATAATAACCATTATGTTAGCAGCATAAATAATTGTAATAAATACTATTGCCCTCACTGATACAATTCTTACAATATTTATTCCAAGCAACATGTCTGTATTATATCAAAACTACTTGAATATCATTTCATGAAGTTTAGAAAGTAGTCTTATGTAATGCTGTCCCTTACATTCCTATCATTTGGCTTTATTGATATGGAAAATCTACAATGAATTGAATTAATGACAGACTTAGTGGTGTGGTTTTATTCTTAAAATATTTAGATTATCAAAGTATTTTCAATTTCACTATTTAGAAGAAAAACTTAGTTTTTATAATATAAATGTATCAAGCATGGGAGACATATTCATTCAAAAAACTTTTTAAGCTAGGCTCAGTTTTATTTTAAAATAATTGACATGGTCAGTAGCATCTGGGAGTTTTGGTGACATTTATCTGAATGACTCAGAGTGACCTGAGGGCTATAAAGAGCAGCCTTTGGAAGGAGAGAACATTCCAGTTAACTCATCTCCTCACCTCATTCAAGGAAATGAGAATGACAGAATAAAAATGTGCTCTCCTTCTGAATGGGAAAAGGCAGTACTTTCCCCCCAGGTGAGAGCCTGCAGTAGGTTCTTTCCAGCAAAGGGCAAGGATGACTTCTGTGGACTCATTTTCTAAAAGGCCAGGAAATAGCTACTCATTTTCCCCTACTACTTTGCTATAGTTACTCCATATTTGAAAGGTGAAATAAAAGTTGACATGTTTATGTGAGGGCCATGCCAGAGTGCTCCTGGCCTGATTGCTTTCGTGGCTTTACTGCCTTCCTAAGTCATTTTCTCCAGTGCTTGCTCAAAATCTGTACCTCTCCTGTCCCAGAGACACCTAAAATGAACAGGGACTATTTTTTTAAAAATTATATTTTATTTTTCTTTTTTTTCTGCTTTATTGAGGTATACCTGACAAAGAAAAATTGTATATATTTAAGGAGCACCATGTGATGTTTTTGGTCTATACATCGTGAGAGGAATACCACAGGCAAGCTAATTAACATATCTATCACCTGACAAAGTGATGGGGTGTGGGGGGCGGTGCACAAGAACACTTAAGAACCGGGCCTCTTTTATCATTCTTTTTCTTCAAGGGAAGTGTTTTTGAATGTTCTTTAGCCTTCTGGATAGGAATGGTAGGGATTAGGCATATTTGATCAATGTCACAAGCTTGCTAATGAAACAGAACACAGATTTATTGGTTCTCATCACCAGGAAATTCAGTGTGCCTCTCACAAAGAAGAGAAGAATCTGAGACCTTATTTTTCAAGGCCCAGAATGCTTAGTTTTCTGTACTTCAAGAGCTTATGTTATGATAATAGTTTTTGGCTTTGGACAAGTCTTGAAGGCAAAAACTGATTGTTTGGGAAAAGCATAGGCTGAGGAGTGAGGTAGTGAGTATAGAAAAATCTGCCTCATCTTTTTTTTTTTAAAGTTTATTTATTTATTTTGAGAGAGAGAGAGAGAGAGAGAGAGAAAGGGAGGGGAGGGAGAGGGAGAGAGAGGGAGAGAGAGAGCCAGAGACAGAATCCCAAGCAGGCTCCCTGTGTCAGGGCAGAGCCTAACTCAGGGCTCAATCTCACAAACTCCAAGAACATGACCTTAGCCGAATTTAAGAGTCAGATGCTTAACTGCCTGAGCCACCCAGCTCATGGAGACTCATGTCCTGCATGACTGTGATCTCTATCAGTTAAACATTGGTTTTTTCCTTTTCTCTGTTCTTAGGCAGCCAGGAGTGTCTAAGGAATGTCACACAGGTCCCACCTGGGCAGAGGGGTGTGTTGTTAGCTTGTGCTTTGTCCTCAGCCTGCCTTATGCTCCTTCATCAACTAGAGGGAACATTTCTATACAGAGACATGAAATGGAGTCAACTCAGCTGTCCTCCTCTGACAATCCTTCTTTTTTTTGATAAAGAAACAGGGTGGGTGTACTGCCAGAGTAACAGTGCACAGCTGTCTGACAAGAGACTGCACCAACTGGACATCATGGCCCAGTCTAGTGAGCCTTAACCTTCTGTCTAGCAATGAGCACAACTTTACATGGATAATTGAGAGTTAGTTGTACTTATTTAAAAGCCCATCTTCTAGCTTGTGTTTTATCTTTCTGTTATTCCCTTTATTCAAGAGAAATCATAGTTCCCCACAAAAAGGCACCATACATGCAAATGTTACTGTTTAGGATCTGGCCTTTCTTTACAGAAAAGTAGATAATATTTGACCCTTATTTGTACCCATAGCAGTCTATTACTTCTGAGTAAATATTGCTGCTAAATTTTAAACCTAATATGAATCATTCTGGTCTAATGTGAAATCATTTGAGATACTGTGACAGGTGTAGCACCAAGAGATCATAATGTAGAAAAAATTTCTAAATTGTCACTTAATATAGAAACAGATGCCAGACAACTTATAAAGTCAAAGTCATTTTTTTGAAACTATATTCTCCCTTTTAAAGATAAGTGAGTATGCATCTAACGTCCATAGAGTTCTGAGTTTCAGAAATAAAAGTCATGAACTTAAGTAACTGTACAAAGGCTTACAATATAAAAGCAATATTTCCTGAATTCCATAAATAATCTAATAAAATTCATGATGATAATATTGAGTTAAACCCAAGTTACTTCCAATGGTAATAAGCCTATGGTAATCAAGACAAAGGAACACAAAGTTTATTATTGTAAATCAAATATTTACATTAAAACTTTTATGTGTGTATACACATATACATTATGCAGGTAAACTACATATAATTTTTTAAAAATAGTGCTTTTGAATATGTCTATTTAACTTCTTTGTTTATGATATTTTTATTTCTATGACCTGAAAATTGATGGTTTCCAACTTATTATAACTGCAAATGTGAGAAACAAAGGAGTTGCATATCATTCATGTTAGAATGATGAAACCAGCTGCACCTTAACTATGCACCTGTTTAATTTACAGTCTATTCAGCCATGTAATGGTGCAAGAAAATAGTGACTTTTTTCCCACTGAACTGAAAATTTAAATAATTGAAATGTTTATAGATCCCTTCTAACCCGAGACTTGACAAAGTTTGTGCCAATCTGACTGAGCATTGTAAAAAATAAAAAGAATTAAAAAAATACTGTATTCAGAATAGCAAGCTGTACTCTTGTCTTTGACATTTTCAAATAATGCTAGCTGAATGTTACAAGTGATTTATAGTTCTTTTAATATTAATTTATACATGCAACATGTATTTTTTCTGTGCCAATTTTAGCATGGAATCCATCACTTCTGAAAGATTTTTCAAAACTTGCTATTTAATGAGAAAGTTAGGCTTCTAACCAATTGTGATAATAATCACTATGATAATATAATAGTGATGGTTGTATTTTATTTGTATAAAGTAATTATTAGTTTTTAATGGGCTATCCCATAGATCTATCATTTATTATGTAGCATTATAATATTTTGACATAGGAAGAGTAAGTGTCCATATTTTTAAGGAAATACAATTCCAGTTACTTAATATCACTATGAATGGAGAAGTGGAATTTGATCAGATTAAGAAAACAGCTAACATATACTGAGCATGTACTATGTGTCCTGCCTTTCACTACAACACTCTGTTAGTGGATTGTTTATCCCCATTACACTTTTATCTGGTTGAGTGATAGAACTAGGATGTAAATAAAGATGCTTATATCTGATTTTTGTTGATTAGCTTTCTACAAAACAGTTTTGCTTCTTCTTGTTAAAGTTACCATGTATGGAATTGGTTTATAACTAGGGACACACTGACCATGCAAAGGAGTGGATGACTGGGCTGTTCTTAGAGTCCTAGGAATGGGGCTGACTTCACATGAACTTTCATCCAGAATGTCCTGAAAAGGCATAGCTCAAGATAAGGGAAAGTATTTGGAGGTGAAATTTTGACCCTTTTGGAAATACTGATACTCAGATCCCAAGCCATTAACATTTCCAAAAAAAATTTTTTTTGGAGTTCTTGACACTTACTCTATTTCTAATTCTCTCCCTTTCACTGATCTTATAGTTTCGAATCTCAATATATTTTTCATAGTTAGGGATGGAAAGGGTATAGGGATTCTGGCAAGTTTCAGGATGGTTTTAGTCTGTGTGATGCATATAGTTGGAGCAGGTGCATATTTTACAGTTCACAGACGTTGGTGTATTAAAAATGCAAGTTTGTTTTTCTCTAACTGAATTCGATTTATAATGTGAACTGCTATTCTATTCTGTTAGCTACAAAATTAATAATCATGTAATTCTGGGTAAACCCAGAATATAGCACTTTCTCCTTTAGATTCCATTTAAGATTTAGAGATGTTTATTAGAAATGTCAATGTTTAGGGGCATCTGGGTGGCTTAGTTGGTTAAGTATCCCACTTTGGCTCAGGTCATAATCTCACTGTTTGTGAATTCAAGCCCCATGTGGGGCTCAGTGCTGACACTTCGGAGCCTGGAGCCTGCTTCAGATTCTGTGTTTCCTTCTCTCTCTACCCCTCCCCCGCTCGCACTCTGTCTCTCTTTCTCTCTCAAAAATAAATAAAACATTTAAAAACATGTCAATGTTTAGATAGGTGAAGTCTTGCCTGGTTCAGCTGTCAGCTCTTGATTTGGCTTAGGATAAGATACACATTTTTGTCCAAAACTCAAAACTCAATTAAACTATCCAGTTGGACATGAAGGGACATGCCATTATATATTTGGGTGACAAATATTCACATGACAGTGTACAACATCATGAACCATAAGGGACTTGTAAATTAAAAGATCTGTGATAAGATCTTTGTATACATCTATTATAATGAAGCTGATAAAAGTACGCAGACACTGGATCTGTCATACATTGCTGGGGAGGAAGGAAAATGATGTATTCGCTCTGGAAATTCGTTTGAAAGTTTCCTTTTAAAAAATATCATAAGTTCTTACCATATGACCCAAAAGTTGCACTCCTGGGCATTTAGCCCAGAGAAATGAAAATTAATGTCCACTCAAAAATCTGTACACAGTAGTTTATGGTGGGTTTATTTGTAATAGTAAAAAATTTGAAACAACCAAAATGTTTCTTTATGGGTGAAAGTTAAAGTGTGTCACATCCATAGAGCCATGGAATACTACTCAGCAATAAAAAGAACAAATTATCAATAATCCCGGCAACTTTGATGGATGTCAGGGGCATCAGGATGAGTGAAAAGAGCCATTCTTACAACATCACCTACTGTATGATTCTATTGATATACCATTTTTGAAATGAAAGAGTTACAGAAATGGAAAACATAATAGTGATTGCCAGAGGTTAGAGGCATTGGTGAAAATGGAAGTGTGACTGTAAGGGCATAGGGGGATCTTTATGGTAATGGAATAATTCTACATTTTGAGATACTGGTGTTCACATAACTCTATACTTGTAGCAAAATGATAGATGTGTACGCATGCATTATACTAATATCAAATGCCTTACTATAATTATGCAAGATGTAACTAGTAGGGAAGTTCATTGAGGAGTACATTGGACCTCTGTGCTTTCTTTGCAAATTCCTGTGAATCTATAATTATTTCAAAATTCAAGGAAAAAAATGAAAAGAAATCAGTTCATTCTTTTAGTTTGCAGGGACAAAGCCTTGATAACTACTCAAACAAGAGACTACCTTATTACTTTCATACAACATTTCAAAGCAATGTTTGAGACTACCCTGTATTCATGGAACTGAGCTGTCACATCTCTGCCATCTTCCACATGTGGCCTTCCAAGATGGCTCATTCATTGACATGCCAGCACAGAAGGAAGAAGAACATTCGGAGGAGGCAAGCCGCTGTCTTATGGCCCTGAATAACAGTGGCATGCATCACTTTTGCTCCAATTTCATTGGCTACGATTTAGTGACATGGCCACATTAACTCCTGGACACTTGGGCAGTATAATCTAGGAGGTGCCTAGACAGGGAGGAGAAAATAGATTTGGCAGCCAACAAATAGTGTCTTCCATAGTCTGCTCCTTCAGCCAGCAAACCTGTAAGCGTATCCTTCTTCTCATACATAATATGTCAATTGGAAAGTCTGAAGAATTTTAGGAAAGATAGGAGACCTCTTAAGTTTTCAGTTATGCCTCTGAAGCTCTGGTCAAGAGTATCCGGAAGTTGTTGCCATCTGAATGTCAAGACACTTGGCTGCTGACTGGCCAAAGAACATGTGCAACCAGTACAGAAAATTCACGTCTCCTGAAGCCTATCCACAGGCACTATGGCTACTGGAAGAAAAATAGCACCTCTTTCACTTCCATGATCAAAAATGTGGCCTGGTGCATCCAAATGCTAGAATCCAAACTGTATCTAAAACCCTGACAGAAAAAGGATATGAAAAATGTATTACTCACTTCTAGCATAGCCTGTAGCATAGCATGGATGGAGGTGGGCACCAAGCATCAACAGACATTCACCACCCAATCCATCCTTTTACTACTCAGCATGCACTCACTTTTATAAAATCCATATTTAAATTTATAAAAAATAAAAATAAAATCCTTGTCATACCGCTGTTTTAAAAAGCAACTATTCTCTTACAAATTAAAATGTAATCATACTGTCCCCAAAAGAAGACAAGTATTCTCTTACTACATTTAGATTTTCTGGGTGATGCCTCTAGAGCATTCTAAATTTAGGATTTTGTGACCTCTGAATGAAATGACAAGGTATTGGTAAACGACAATCTATACCTAATATACAATGGGAGAACACAGAGTACAGTAAAACTAAAAGAATGGCAGACACATGGTAGAACTTGGCCTAAAGCAGTTCTGGAGTCTTGCAGGGCAGAAATTGTAAAGGTCGTCTGCCTGGGCATTGGGACAAGTTTATTGACTCAACTCTGGTTCTACTCCATGGGAGGAAAATTCTTGTCCATCGTTCTACATCATACCCAGTTTTGCCTGCTGGAAGGTTCTTCCTAATCCATTATTTTTCACAGCCACATCTAAAATAGACTTTGAGTAGCTATATCTTCTTTAGGTATATACAGTTCTTTCTGTTGGTCCAAGTTTGGGGGTTTGAGGATAATGTAAAGCTCCTGAATTCACAGGTTTTCTTACACTACATCTGAGGTTTCTTTTGCATTAGAATTTCTTCTCAAACTTACTAGGCTCATAATGTATTCATTCTTAGTCTGTTATACTTGTGAGTAACCATAAAAACTATAGCAGGTGCTCTTAGTGCCCTGTGGTTTTGTCTCAGCATGCTCAGGTATGCGTTCACACTATCCTACCCATGCAAGCACCTACACTCCTTTGTTTGAGGACTTGACCTTAGTCTATGTGCATGGGACAAGTGAAAAACACCAGGGATGTAGTGACCCTAGGAGCAGATGGGACTAAGGTTATATAACCCAACCTCTTACTGCTTGGGAGGGATAAATCTGAAGTGTATTTTAGACCTTCTCCCAAAGCTCCCCAGCAGGACTGAGCCTGCTACAGTCTCCTTGATAATGCCCACTTTGATTGATTTCCTTCCATTTTCTCTTTTGCTTACTCAGTTCTTTTTTCTTTTTGTTCTTAAATTTCATAGTCTGCTCCAGAGGACCCAACCTCAGATATGTAATTCTTCGTCTTAATTCTGAACTCTCTCATCATTTCTGATTGTAAAACAGTTACATTTTGTCTGAATTCAATTCTTCTTGTATCTTGAAAAAGGAAGGAAGGAAGGGAGGGAGGAACCATTATTAGTCCAAACACTAATATTCTGTCTCTTTCTAAATACAAATCCTAGTGATATAAGCTCTCTTGGAAGCAAATAGGATCTTTCTAGTTTTGCCCACATGGCCATTTACCATAAGTTTTATCATGTCGTAAAGAGGGTTATTTGTTTTATAGATCATTATACTTACTTACCATGTGTTTTGTGACTGCTAAGCAAATGCCATATATTTTTGTTATGATATCGCCCTATTTGTGAGCTCTATATCAGGTGGGGTAGCTAAACTTCTATGACACGAGGACTAACAGTAACTTAGTGACCCAAACAAAATGAGTGTTATTTTTTATCCCTCTGTCATTGGTCTGTGTTGGTGTTTCAGGTAGGCAGGAAGTTGGCTGTATGTTATTGGGTACTTAGACCTGGTACCCCTGCAATTCTTAGTACAGGGCTTCTAAGGCATCTACTTGTTCCAATCCCCGTTGGCAGAAACATGGAGGAGCCATACTGCTATCTTGATGGCCCCAAGCTCAAGTAGCACATGTCACTTCCATTCACACTCTTGCTAGCTAAATTATCATATGGCCTCCCCTAACTGCAAGAGGGGCTAGGAAATGGCATCTATACATGTGCTCATAAGGAATGGGAGAATAAATTTTGTTAACAGCTACCAGTCTCTGACATCAAATTAGTAAGGGAGAGTACATAAGAAATAAAGGATAGAGTGGTCACTAGAAAGGATCAACTTAGAGACACCCCTACAAAAAAAATAGAGCAGAATATTGTCTCTATTTTTAGCATGTGATGGCTCCATAACACCCAGATGGCTCTATATTAAATGGCTTAGTTCTCATAAAGATGTTAGACCAAGCCTCAATATAAGGAAATTATAATTGGGAAGATATTCTGAATAGGAAGAAATGTAACCAGTAGCATTATTAAAAAGTTTTTTGTTTTAATATTTTATTTATTTTTGAGACAGAGAGAGACAGAGCATGAGCAGAGGAGGGGCAGAGAGAGACGGAGACACAGAATCCGAAGCAGGCTCCAGGCTCTGAGCTGTCAGCACAGAGCCCGATGCGGGGTTCGAACTCACAGACTGTGAGATCATGACCTGAGCCGAAGTCAGATGCCTAACCACCTGAGCCACCCAGGCACCCCTAATTTCTTCATTGTAACTTTATAGAGAAAGAACAATATATTGCTAAATCATGCTAATATCCCATAATGAGAATTTGAATATAACAAATATCAAGTAATTATACATATTGCTATATGAATCAGCTCAGTTAACAATTGATTCATTGATAGAGTAAATTAGAGTGCCTATTTCTTTCTAGGGTTATTTCCTGGAATACCTATCACTAGATGAGGGTACTGCATTGGTGATAGCCTTGGATTTTTGAATGTTATAAGAAAGGGTAATATGTATTCACATGTACAAAAAGATTTAGTTAAATTATTCAAGGATTATTTCAGTTTCTTCATGTTAAATATTAGATTTTAGAACAGATTGATTAGAATAAAATTTTGAAAAATATTAGTATATTTAGGAGAGTAATGGAATCTTTAATCTTTGACTATTTTTTGTTATTTTTTTCTAGTCATAGTTTCTTCACAAGCTATGTGCTATAAATGCTAATTTTGGCATTTTTATTTTTATATGGTTTCAAAATTGTTAATGAATGTCTATATATTTCTAAAGTTTACATGGTGCAAGAAACAGCAATCTCAGTGTAAATGCAAGAAAGAGTTAAGGCTAATAATTAGAAGCACTTTGCATAAATAAAACAAAACTAGAAAAAAACCCCACTTACCTATGATAATAGTAAAACAAAAAATATGATGTTTTATTGCTTTGATAAACTTTATATGGAAATAATATGAGGTGTCAATTAGTAATATAACTTTTCACGATGAGAGGCCGTTATCTATTTGCCTGCCTCGCTGAGAATGCTAATGCTGGGGACTAGAAATTATATACTTGGATGTGACTAGTTTATCTACAACCAAAATGAATACATTCTTAAATACTAAGGGACTTCACTGTTTCAGAGCCACCAAGGCACTCCTCAAACAATTTCAGATTTTCATTTAACATCTCAAAATTAAGCTCTGTTGTTTTTTAATGTTACTGAGATAAATAGTAAATTTTAATTCAAGAGCAATGGAAAATTGGGCATTTACTGAGAAAGTACTGTTCTGGCTGAAACGTCTGTTCCATTTAAATGCATCATAAAAATCATTTCTCTTAGTGTGTATTGTCCTTGAGTGTTCCAAGTAAACATTGTGTTACGTGACTTAGGGTGAAAAATACAGTGGAAAAAATTTGGACTGCAATGAAATTGTTGAAACTCTACGTTACAATATGAGATTCTTTACAAATTTGTCCATGTACTTGTTCTTAAGCAGAACTGAGTATTTTGATTAATTGTAGCAGAATTTTTATGTATGGGATTCCTGAAGTAAAACAAGAGGTTCTTGCCATTAAGAAATACCACATAGATGATTTGTTCATTGAACTACTTTAAAAATCAAAAGGATTCTGAGATCTTATCATGGCGTTTGATAGTACTCTCCTGAGCCAATCTAGTGATTATCTTTAAGGTACCCCTTTATTTAAAGCAGTTTTATTCTGACTATATTGTTCAAATCGTAATATGGTTCAGAACCAGGACTGAGTAAATCGGTTGGCCTCAAATGGCATAAATATAATTAAAATTTCAAGTAGAGTCTTGTGAATGTTATACTGATGCCATATTATTCTAGGAGAACCCTGGCTCTGAGAATGTTTTTTCTTTTCTTTCTTTCTTTTTTTTTTTTTTCAAATTGAATTTCTTATTTCGAGATCCTGTTTTTGCCCTTTTTAGGAAAAATTATTTTAGTTGCTAAGAAACTTTGTTTTTCTCATTAAAGAAAAAGAAATTTAGTTAAAATCTTGTTATGGAGTTTTAATTATCTTCCTTTTGCCTTTATTATCTATTTGTTTTCTCTATTAGATTTAAAACTATTTGGTATTGAGAAAAACAATATATGTATATATATATAAGACTTCCCTTCAAAATGGAAGTAGAAAATATTCTGACTTACCAGGTTGTTGTTATATATATTTTTAACTCATTTAATGCAGGGACTCTGTACTTTCTCAAGTTTCTATGGTGACATGTAATACATTTTACATAGGAGAGTCTTAATAAAAAAATTGTAGAAATACTTTATAAACAACATTTGACAGGATTTTTTTCACTGGCATAAAATACAGGGCTAGAAACATCTCTCACACTTGTTCCTTTATATACACAGTGTATTTTCCAAGACAGGGTTAATAAGGAAGATCCCTTTATAACTTAGTCAAAACTATGATAATATTAAATTTTAATTTTATTAAGAATAAAGAGCATGCTTTGATCTTTCATCATGACCACATTCACAAAAGAATTTAGCATGGTATTCTAATCAAAATTAGTGTTTAATAAATATTTTTTTCCTAAAAAACAGACAAACCAAAAAACAGACTCTTTACTACCAAGAACAAACAGATGGTTACCAGAGGGGAGGAGGGTGGGGAAAGTGGGTGAAATAGGTGAAGGGGATTAAAAGTATACTTATGATGATGAGCACTGAGTAATGTATGGAATTGTTGAATCGTTAAATTGTACACCTGAAACTAATATGACACTGTATGTTAACTATACTGAAATTAAATTTTTTTAAAATTTAGTATTAAAAACTAAGTAAATTAAAAAAATAAATATTTTGTTTTCTGAATTAACAAAAAGAGAACGTTAGAAAGAAGTTGTCCACTGTAAATTGTATAATGTTCCTTTTTACTTAGGATCTGTACTATTTAGGGTTTAAAACTGTTATAACAAATCAACTCCAAAATGCCAGTGTGTTACTAATAGGTGCTATTTTACTGCACACATAATAGTCCAATGTGGGTGTTCCTCAAGGTGGGCGGTTATAGTATTCACAGTGATTCTGGAACCTGGGTTCCTTCCTTAGGGTAGTTCTGCTGTTTGCTGGGGCTTTTCAATGTCTGCATCACCCCCCCCCCCCCCCCCCCCCCCCAGGGCAGGTAGCGAGTGTTGGCAAGGCACAATCTATTCTTAAACGCCTCTCAAGGGACACTCCTAATTACCAGTTCTTTTGATTGGAATTAATCACATGACATGTGAGTCAGGAAAGTGGAAGAGGGAATTTTAAGTGGAAAAATTAAAATCAAAACAACAAGGAATCACATGCCTACTGTATTCCTAGAAAGAAGATATGTGTACTCTGTCTCCTGCGTTATGGGATTGGAAATGTAGGATAGGCTCTGGGGCTGAAAGATGAAGGGAAGCTAAAGTCTGAGGCTCTTAAAAGGGAAGTGGAGGAATTTTTTTGAATTTGCATTATTTATTTGTTTGTTTATTATTTATTTATTATTTATGATCTGCATTTTAAAAGGCAGTATCTATTTTTAGCCCTGCGGAGGATTGGGATTATGAGTGTGGATATGGCTTGAGGAACTGGAAAGATACAGAAGGGAAACTAGTGCACAGGGTACAGTACCTCTTATAAAATGTTTAAGTGGTGGAAAGTGGTAGAAGGTGCTTTACCTTCTCCTGCGTCTGAGAGCTGGGCTCACTGCTGCATGAAAACACCCAGCTGGGGGGATAGAGATGTGGAAAGCACATGACTGTGACAAGTTAAATTGGTCTATTTTACTGTTATCAGGACCCTTTTTAGAGTTGGAAAATACACTCATGCGTGTATAGTCAGCATTTTTGCGTGACCACTGCAGCTTTTCTCTCCCCATTTTACCTATTGGAAATAATTAATCTGTACCTATTACCTAGATAATACCTTATAAGTAACCTATACCTATTACACATTACGATCTCTTAACCTATTAAGTAGCAAAATACCTATTTCAAAACATTTCTTCTCAAGATATTTTTTGCTTCTAGACTGAAATACAAGAGTTTTAGTTATATTATAATCCAAATGGATTGGGTATATTTATGAACTAAAGCATCTATGGAATGTACCTTATTTATAAATTAGAGAGGATGTTTGGCAAATAAATGAAGTTATTACTATTAGTATGAAGCACTTATTACCATTAGTATGATTTCTCCATTAAAAAGTTAATGGCCATGGGGTCCATTTTCATGTATTCCTGATTCTCTTTCAAAAAAAAAATGTTTGGGGTACTGGGTGACTCAGTTAAGTGTTCAGCTTCAGCTCAGGTCATAATCTCAGGGTTCTTGAGTTCAAACCCTTTGACAGGCTCTGTGCTGACAGCTCAGAGCTTGGAGCCTGCCTTGGATTCTGTGTCTCCCTCTCTCTCTCTGCCTCCCATCTTGCACTCTTTCTCTCTCTCTCTCAAAAAAAAAAAATTAAATTAAATTAAAAAAAAATAAATAAACAAACATTAAAAAAAAAGAAAGAAAAAAGTATAAAAGTAGAATGAAACTCCACAAGTACGAACTAAAATAATCTGACACCCAAAAGTACTGTGGCTTTAAATATGATCTAGAATGTAAGAGTCCCTTACAAGAATTTTATTAATAATAATTTATTCTCTAGCATGACATAATATAACAGAACTACCTTAATTTTGTTTGGATAATTGAATAAATAATCTTAGTGATAGTATTAAGTACTTTGAGTTATTTTTCATTTACCTTGTGAGCCAAAAAAAAAAATAGTGGTAAGAAAAAGTAGAAACTTGCTTTCTGGTAGTTCAACAGCATTGAAAACACCAGTTCTAAATAGCTACTTGCCATGGAGTAGCACAAGTATCCCTTGTGGGGAAAAATGAATATCAAAATATTTGTCCTTTTTATTTGCGATTTTCATGGATGATAAAAGTGGCTTCAAGGAACGTATGGAAAAGCCACATCAAATGAATTAAAATTAAATTAATTAAAATTAAAATTAAAATTGTTCCATGTGAAGAAGAACGTTATTATATTTTTTACTCCTTGGGGAATTATAATGGATGGTGTACTCATTGTCAAATCTTAGGAGATTGATAATTCATGTAGAAGAGAATCAAAATCATTTTCTTTATAAAAACGGAAGAAGCATTCATATGTTTCGGTTGGAACGGTATGACCATTATGTAGCATGTCCAGCCATATCACGTGCAATGTTAGACAAGGTGCTACTGAGTGCTCTTCAGTTCCAAATGACGCGTACACTTTGCTTTCTAAATGTCCCTTAGGGAAGCACAAAGAAGGATTCACCTCTCTCCTTGGCTGGTAAGTGGACCAATACCGGGATGTCTGTTACTGGTATTTTAAAAGTTGTTCTGCAAATTGAGGACACTAAAGAGCTGTTTCTAAATAACTGAGCATTTCTAAAACTATAAAATTTAGAGCAAGTTATTATTCCTTCAGTAATGCTTGTTAAGTACTATAGTTAGAAAATTTGTAGAACTGAGTATTATTTCTCTCGTATCAGGTTGGCAAAAATTGAAAACTGTGGAAACACCCTGATGGCAAGGTGCAGAGAGGCGCTCTGATGCAGTGTTGGTGGGCGTGCAAATTGCTAAAGCATGGGGATCCCTTGGTAATATCTAAGAAATTAATCACTGTGTTTACTTCTTATCCAGCAATCCCCATTCTGTAAATATAGCTGGAAGATTCACCTCCAAAAATATGGGGGAAAAACATGCACAAGTTGTATTACTGTGGCATTATTTGTAAAAAGAGAAGATTAAGAAATAAAATTAATGTCCATCTAGGGTACACCACCAAATGGAGTATTGTCAACTATAATCTCTCTCTCTCTCACTCTCTCTCTCTCTCTCTCAGAATGTACAAGTATGATTGTCAGAATATTTTTGTAAGTGATCAAAGCAGGAGGTACGGGATATTGTATATATTGTGTTTAAAAAAAACGTAGAGGGGCGCCTGGGTGGCGCAGTCGGTTAAGCGTCCGACTTCAGCCAGGTCACGATCTCACGGTCCGTGAGTTCGAGCCCCGCGACAGGCTCTGGGCTGATGGCTCGGAGCCTGGAGCCTGTTTCCGATTCTGTGTCTCCCTCTCTCTCTGCCCCTCCCCCATTCATGCTCTGTCTCTCTCTGTCCCAAAAATAAATAAAAAACGTTGAAAAAAAAAATAAATAAAAAAATAAAAAAATAAAAAAAACGTAGAAGTTAGAGTACATACAAAAACTGGACAACCTGGATATGATAAAACAGGGAACTAATGAAAAGGATGGATAGAAATAAAGTAGATGAATTTGGAATAGACGCAAGGCTTTTCTGAATATGCTTATAAACAACAGTTTTGACTTTCGAGTCATGCAAATGATTTTATATATGCAAAGATTAAATTAGATTAAATTAAATTCAGGGTAACAAAAAATAACTGCTAACATCAAAAACATTAATAACTAAACAGTAGACTATTTTTAGAGTCTAAATTAGCATAAATATATTGAACATCAAAGGCAAGAAGCCAGCTGGAGGATCAATAGAGGGGCTTGTGGGGTTATTAATCATCATCATGATTTAGAACATATCCCTACCATCATGATATTGAAAACTTCCATAGACATTCTGTCTTCACATAAAATTTCACTCAATAGTTTTCCCTGGAACTGAGCTGGCAGGTTACAGCATGGCCTTTTCTAGTATGTCCTTTAAAAAAAGTTTGGTCAGTTTAGTTTTCATTATGACATGGCTGTGAAAATACTACATTGTGCCCACTGATGTGCTCATAAGCCTTTGTGACTAAATGTATGCTCTGATTGGTTTATTCCTAATGCATAGAACTTGCCAAACAGGTCACTGAAGAGATGATAAATAGAACCTGATTATAGGACAAACCAGGTGTACAAATAAACATCATAAGCTCAGTGTAACTTCCCAGTGCTGTGGTTGGGTACCATTTTATCCATCTTGTGTAGGCAGTTCAGCCATCATCCGTCATGCCCAAGCAAGGTCAGTCCAAGCTCTGCAATGGTTTGGGCATTCAACATATCTCTAGTCTGTGGATGCTCTCATCATATGCCTTGTACATCCTCAGACCTACCTTTCTCTAACATCAAATTAAAAAAATATCTGGCTGTGGGGTGCCTGGGTGGTTCACTTGGTAAAACATCTGACTCCCAGTTTCAGCTCAGGTCATGATCTCACACTTTCGTGTGTTTGAGCCCCATGTCTGACTCTGCACTGGCATTGCAGAGCCTGCTTAGGATTCTCCCTCTCTCTCTCTCTCTCTCTCTGCCCCTCTCCTGCTTGCGTTGTCTCTGTCTCTCTCAAAATAAATAAATAACCTTTTTTTTTTTTTTTAAGTACCTGGCCCTGGCATCCCAGGTTTGTGATGTTCTTATTCCCTTGCCTCCCCAACTCAGCAAAATGATTCTGTTCTCAGGTCTGTTATGCTCTGTTCCCTACATGACATGCTCACCTTTTCTATACTCTCTAATTCTGTTTTACACCACTAAAAATCTATTCTTTCTTCTCTACTACCTTAACATGACCACCTCTTATTGCTTTCATTATAAGAGCTTCTAACAATTTATTTGTCCCTTTATCTAAACCTCTGTGGAATGCAATTTTGTTCATAATGTTAGAACATCTTGAAGCTTTCTTAATTCTCATTTAAAAGTAATTTCCTGAAAATATTTTAAAACTTGTACAAATCCCTATTCACCAGCACTTCCCACAGTTTGGGGAATTAGATGTTATTGACTTAATGAACCACCAGAATAGAGTAAAACATATTAATATAAAATATCTTATGCTATTTTGATCTCTATTAATTAGATTTAACACCCATATAAATGGAAACAATTACACAAAAGATTATTTAAATATATATAATTTCCCCAAATGAAGAAAACTTTGATTTTCAACTCTCCATTCTTCAGGAAAATTATAAAATAAAACAATATAAAACATTTTAATATTATCATCTAAATGTTTGTCAGAAATGTTCTCATTTGGAGCAGTGTTTTGGTTTCCTTTCAGTGAACTAAGTCTGTTACCTTAACAGAATTTCTGGGTTCCTAACTTGTGCAAATTTGGAGGTTTGAAGAAGTCCTAGTCTTTCTCATTTCCTTCCCAAACTGATGTAAGACAGAATTACTGATTTTTAAGACCCACATTTAGAAGCATATTCTTTTGACCAAACTCTTTTTCTACTAAAATTTGAATAATGAATATACAATAGTTGAAATGCAATGAAAATTCAAGGAAACTAATACATGACTTTGAAAAACCTTATTAGTCAGTGAAAAATTAATGTGAATAAGCTTGGTCCCTGAAGGGAACTTTTGAGTTAGAGTGAATACATAGTCATTTTATTGGTTAGGAGGAAGTACATGTTCAAGATGAGCAAATTGGACAGAAAATTAAAAAAAACTTTCGTATGCCAAGACAAGTTTAAAATTATTTACATCATTGTTGCTGTATAATGTTTGTATCTTCTTCCTGTTGAAATCCGAATTCCCAAGGTAGTGGTATTAGGAGGTGATCCTGTGGGAGGTGACTAACTAGGTCATGAAGACAGAACCGTCATGAATGAGATTTGTGCCCTTATAAAAGAGGCCCCAGAGAGCTCCCCTGCTGTTTGGACCACATAAGAACACTGCTAAAAACTGAAAGTCTGTGAACTAAGATGCAGACTCCCATCAGACACCAAATCTACTGGCACCACCTAGACTATGGAAGTTCTCAACTTCCAGAACTCAGAAAGACATTTCTCAGTTGTGTCTAAGACACACGTTCTAAGGTACTTTTTTTGTAGCACTCCAAAGAAACCAAGACATTCACTAAGGTTCTGACATAGAGAAAATACATTTCTAGGTTATTGTATAAATAAAGAGATCCAGAGAACTGTGCTTCAAATATTCATCTGGCCACCAAAATAAAAACCATGCAACACCTTGTTGTTGACTTCTAAGTACTTAGATGTGGAGTGGCAGAAAAATTGTTTTATTCACAGTATGCAGACGGAATGTGTGTGAATTGACAAGTTGAATGAAGATAGTCTAAGTACCTTTTGTTGCAATGGCTGCATTTCACCCTTTCTAACAGAAGTCTTGTTTGTATCACTGCAAACTACATTGCCCTGACTGCAGCTGCTCTTAGTGGCTAGTGCCATACTCTAGATGTTTTGCAACAAAACAACAAATGGTCAGGGAAAGCTAAATACAACTGGATGACGATACCCATACACATGCTATCTGGAAAAAAACAAACTAATGTTTGCTTTGCCACATCTCTGCTTTGTACTTACAAATAGATTTTTTTTTTAATCCTGACAGTATGAGAGGTCATCTAATTTAATTAGTGGAAACTAGTTTGACATCTCATGAAAAAAATTCATGGGGAGATGTTGGTCAGACTGTAGTTAACACCATATTATATATTTGACATTTGCTAATAGAGTTGATCTTAAGTGTTCTCACTGTATGCGTGTACACACACACACACACACACACACACACACACAAAGAAAATAGTAACTGAATTGATGGATAACTTGATTGTAATGATCTTTTCACTGTATACACATATACCACAACATTAAGTTGTATATCTTAAATATACGTTATTTTTATTTATCAATTATACCTCAATAAAGCTGGAAAAATAATTAGGAAATAGATTTGCTGATAATGTATTTATTATCAATGGAAACATAGGAAAACTAGTCAACTTTTGAACAGTAAATTGTATGATAGATGGTTAAGATCAACAGACATACATCAGAGAAAAATAAAATATGTGTAGTAGAAGCTGTTATGTTCAATAGAAATAAACGTAATAGGTCAGCTTTAAAAGTGCTGTAGTTTTCTACACTTTGTTACATGCTGTATTCTGTTTTGTTTTGTTTTTGTTTTGTTTCCCCTTGACAATGTGAAGAAGCCACTTAACTTTTGGACATCATTTTTCTGTTTTATAAAACAAAGGGTTGGATAAAACGGTCTTTAAAATCACTTTAAATCCTAATTTAAACTGTAATTTATGATATTTTTTCAAATAAGCAGAAATCTTTCTATGTAGTTTTGATGAAATCAAGGAAAAACTAGTAGAAGATGACCCTATGTATCTGTTATAAAAATGACTTCATAATAACATCAACTACGGAGACTTTTTAAAAATATTTTAGTTACTTATGGTGTATTTTTAATATATACAGAACATACTGTGTTGTCTAAATAAAAAATATATTTTTCTTCTGGTCACCAAAAATTATAGGTATGGGTTAAAAAATAGTATTTGCTATGAAGTACCAATTGAAAACTTTGTCAATTTTGAATGTTTTTTTGTTAAGTTTTTGTAGATAGGTTTTTATTTCTCTTAGTGAAAGAACTAGAATCGGAATTGCAGGGTCTTCAGGTAGGTCACCCTGTTTGCAGGGTGATACTAGCATTTTATGCTCTTACCAACAATATATAAGCATTTCATTTGCTACAAATTCTTGCTCGGGTTAGGTGTCATTAATTTTTTTTTCCATGTCTTGTATATCTCCTTGTGGAGATGATTCACATTAATTCACATTTGCCTCATGGCTAATTATATAGGATACTTTTCCATGTAAATATTGGCAATTTTTATGACTGCGATTGCCCTTTCTAAAATTTTTAAATCTCTAGTTTCTAGAACAGTTTATAACAAAATTGGGAGAAAGGTACAGAGATTTTCCATATACTCCCTTCACCCAGACATGAATAGGCTCCACCATTATAAACATCACTCAGCAGAATGGTACATGTCTTACAAAGAAGAACCAGCACTGACATATAATCCAGTTTTGTTCCCCCATATTTCCCCCCTCATGACATTGTGAATAAGCCACTTAACTTTTGGACATCATTTTTCTGTTTTGTAAAACAAGGGGTTGGATAAAATGGTCTTTAAAATCACTTTAAGTCCTAATTTAAAGTGTAATTTATGATTTAAAAAAAAAAACTATAAATAAACTATAAATCATAGTTTACCTTAGGGTTCACTTTCAATGTTGCACATTGTATGGGTTTGGACAAATGTCCATTATTATAATATCATATAAAGTGGTTTTTTTGCTCTTAAAATTCCTCTGTGTTCTGTTTATCTGTCCTAACCCCATCTCTCTCCGTCTCCCTGTGTCCCCCCTCCTCCTCTCCTTTTCTCATATAGAATACAGCAAAGCCTTGGTTTACAAGCATAATCCATTCCAGAAACATGCTTGTAATCCAAAGCACTCATATATCAAAGTGAATTTCAAGAACCATTGGCTCATTTGCAATGATGTGACAGTGTCACACACTACTCACATTGCAAGACATCCCTCCTTTATCGAGTTAAAATTTATTAGAAATGTTTTCTCATCTTTTGGAACACTCACAGGACAAATTACTTGCAATCCAGGGTTTTACTGTATTTGGTTTGGTAAGCAATGGAGGTGGTGCTTTTATTCATTTAATAAGTAAGTGCTTGTTGAATGTTTAAGCTTGTGCCATTTTGTAAGGCACTGTTACCACAACATATGTCACTAATTATAACTAAGACTTACTCAGCTACTGTGTGATGAGCATATATGTTGTTTTTAATCATCACAAACGTCCTACACCCCATTTCTCATGTAAGAAAAACATGACTTAGAGGAGTCAGATCTTTACTGACTTTCAGGCAGCTAACTTCTGTTCAAGTTCTTGAAGCTACGCTTGTCAGATTCCAAAATCAAGCATAGTCAAGGAAGGCCAGTAGAGAAGTATTGAAAAGTAAAAAGAATGAACATTTTCTAACCTTTTATTCTTTAAAAATATGTTCAAATTTTTGAAATATTCAGAATAAAAAAATCCAGTAACTTGGTTTAAGAAGAAATTTATTAAAAAGCAACATCCCCGTAAGTCTCAGCCATTACTGAGCATTTCTGTCTTAATAATAAATGTTAAAAGTCTTCTCAGGACAACCTTTGGTTAGAGAGTTTTTAAAAAGTCACAATATGAATTATTATGGCAGCCAGAAGTATAATTTTGCTGCAGTGACAGGTAATAACATGCCTTTTTCTTCCTATTAACACATGATTACTTTGTGGCTGTAATAAAACAACTTTACACAAATGATCCATAGCAGTAAATATCCAGATATCCAACAAGAAGAGGTTAAAAATGTCATTCTAGTGAATTTTAGTTTAATTTAATTTACTGATATTCTCATGAAGTGTCACTTGAAATGACCAAAATCTATGTAAAATCTATGTAATATGTTTAATTTTAGCTAATTTACTTTTCTTCCCAGATAACTACAGTAGAAGAACAATTTAAGCTTAATCTACATTTTGGATGTCAGCATCAGGTATATAAGTTAGTTTATAGATTTCTTTGCTCAAGATGATTATGTAGTGTCATTCTGTGTTACTGAGTAATGCATATATACCTGTGGACGTTTCAATACTGTTGCCTTTTTTTTTTTAATTTATTATTATTTTTTTAATTCAAGTTAGTTAACAAAAAGTGTAGTATTGGTTTCAGGAGTAGAGATATAGATGCTTTTTCATGATCATTTTCCTAATTATTCCTTAATGTGCTAATTCATTAATTATTCAATAGCTTTTTAATAAATAGAAACTTATTCTTCATTACAGAGATATACTTATTAAATTGGCCAGTGTAACTGACTTCCAAATAGTTATTCTACCACATATAGTATATAAGTAATCCCATCCTCCTCGCCAATGATTTTTTTAAGGGATCATATTGTGAATTAATTCTGCCCAATAAAACATGAAGAATTCTATTGTAGAACTTCTGAGAATAGTTTCTTCCCTCTTGAGAGACAATTCGTCTCTTCTTCCTGCTGACAATGCCAGGTGACACATAGCATTTTACAGCCATCCTGTAGCCATGAAGGGTTGGGGTGGAGGGCAAGGACTGTGAAGATGGCAGAACCCAGTGCCAGGAATTATGTCTTCAATGACAATGATGGGCTGTTGAATCACCCAGGACTGAAGTTTGCCCCACCTTTAACTTCTTGTTAGGAGAGAGCATGTACTTCCAGAGAATCAGGTATGTGTTTTCTGTCACTTACAGCTGAATGTATCCTTAACAGATACTTTCATTTAATGGTATATAATCATAGTGTGGTCACTTCAGATGGCAATTTGAATTTTTGGTGCCCAATTACAATTTTAGATTTCATCATAGACTGTATTTTCAGTGCTTCAGCTTTTTCATCATTAGTTAATACATGACAGAGGGAAAGAGACAGGTGCAAGCACGATAGGAGATTATATAATGGAGTGAGTGCATAAGACTTTGATTATAATCCCCTTTCTGTCATTATGTGTATATATAGTCATCATATATATGTCAGTGTATATAGTCATTATAAACATATATATCCTGTCATTCCATGTATATGAGTGAGTCCGTTTTCAGAATTTCCTGTCACATTGAATACAGAATGAAACTAATCAAAAGAGTTGGATAGTGAAGGATGGAGCATCTGGCTTTAAGTAGCTTGAAAGTAAGGATATAAGAATGAATCAAGCTTGCATTTATTTTTCCTTTTAATTTTACTTTGCATAATGATTAAAGCGAATGTTTAATTGCTATTGTTATTTAGACCAGTCTGGAGATCTAAAGGGTAGCTGGGTCATTCAGTTTATTTCTTGGTCTCAGAATTGGACATGATAACTTACCCAGACACATCTATTTTAAATTCTCTAATTGTCGTTCATAAAGATAACAACCCTCTCTCAGTAGCCAAAGATCATATTCACTTTCTTTATTCTTTCACAAGTTATTCTTTCATCTCTCCTGAATTTCATACAGGTCTTCATGCATCCAGGTCCATTTGCTTATTTTCTCTTGTTGACGTAAACATTATTTGCTTTTTTCTTAAAGTAATTATATATATATATATATATATATATATATATATATATATGTACTATATATAGTTACTATATATAGTACATATATATATATATATATAGTACATGTATATATGTACTTCTATATATTTGTTCTTAAAGTAATTCTATTTATACCTAAAAATGTGAACATATCCTCTTTTTGAACCTTACATGAGTTCCTGTCTGTTTTAATGTATAATGAACCCTGAGCACGTTTGTTGTGACATAAAAATATATGCTCTGAATCCTTTGTAATTTATTTGGTATTTAGGATTTGCCTTATTTTCTCTGAACTATTGTTCTCATCACCTTCAGATTTGGAGATTATGATGTTGTCAGTAATGCAACGTTGGAACAGATTAGAATTACGGGTAGCAGTTAATAAGAGCAATTCTGGTCAGCTAACCTGGGTTAAAATAGTTGCTCTGCAATTTTAGGCAAATTATTTAAAGCATCAGCTTTAGTTTTAAAACTAAATCAATAAGCTAGGATAATAAAAATATCTGTTGGAAGGTGTTTTGTAAAGATTCAATGTGATCATTTATGTCAAGCAGTTAGCGCTACATGCAACATTGTTATTTTTTTAATGTTTTTCTGGAAAGAGAGAGAGAGAACGTGAGTGAGTGGGTGAGAGGCAGAGAGAGGGGGGAAGAGGATCTGAAGCGAGCTCTGTGACAACAAAGAACCCCACATGGGACTTAAACCCACAAACTGTGAGATTATGATCTGAGCCAACGTCAGAAGCTCAACTGACTGAGCCATGCAGGTGCCCCATTTTGTTAGCTATTTTTGATACCAACATGTAAAATAACGAGATTATTATATACTGTATATGGGATATTAGTACAGCATGGTTAGTTTTTTTTTATATAAATCTATGTACTTATTCTCTAACTTTTTAAAAACTTGTGTTTAAATGTGTTTTTTTAGGGGTGCCTGGGTGGCTCAGTCAGTTAAGCGTCTGACTTCAGCTCAGGTCACGATCTCTTGGTCCGTGAGTTCGAGCCCGGCGTCGGGCTCTGGGCTGATGGCTCAGAGCCTGGAGCCTGCTTCCGATTCTGTGTCTCCCTCTCTCTCTGCCCCTCCCCTGTTCATGCTCTGTCTCTCTCTGTCTCAAAAATAAATAACAAACGTTAAAAAAAATAAATGTGTTTTTTTTAGTATCTCTTTGCATGTGTTTGACATTAAAATTACAGGTATATAAGGTGCCTGTGAGATTTTCAGAATGTGAGAAAAGTAGCTTAACAGCTGTAAAATATGGGCATGCATATTTAAAAAGGAAAGAAGTTCCTATCTGTTTACTCAAGCATATTATAACATATATCTTACTACAACCACAGCATTTGTGTATGTAAATATTAAATGCATATCTCCTGTCCAGGTAGTTCTGGAAAGATCGCTATTATCCTGATTGTTTAAAAACAGCTCCTAGCCAACCCGTCAATCTAATTACATCCTGGATTCATCTCATTCTGTCTCATTTCTTGTAAAGCATTCCTTTTCCCCTTATTTTTTGCTAATGGACATTATCCTATACCCATAGCTGTCTAATCTGGAACTCTCGTCTTCATCTACT
Organism: Panthera leo; assembly: GCF_018350215.1. Classification (NCBI taxonomy): domain Eukaryota; kingdom Metazoa; phylum Chordata; class Mammalia; order Carnivora; family Felidae; genus Panthera; species Panthera leo. Next base: position 19,757,962 of record NC_056682.1, on the reverse strand, counting down.
CCCATATTCAGTCATTAACTCCTACTATCTCCTATAATAACTCCTATAATCTGTGGAATCCTCTCCTTCTTATTTGTTCTCCCTGACTCCATAATTAATGTATTCAAGTCAGTAAAAATCATTCAATAATTACTGGGTGCCAGACATTTGCTAAGCAAAGGGTATAAGCACATTGTGGTAGGCAGGGCATGATCATCACCCACCTATCAGGCAAGAAAATACTATATAAGTATAAATGGTTAAATCTATCCCATCTCCATCGTTATCACCCTGTTCTTAGCCATTTCTGAAATAGTCGCTAAAGAAGCTGGCCCAATTCTTCCCTGTTCATGGTACTCCATTCTGCACACAAAAGCCAAAGTGACAGTTTTACAAAAAAAAAAAAAAAAAAAAAAAAAAAAAAAAAAATTAGACTATGTCATTTTCCCCAATCAGTACCACTCAATAACTTTCTTTTATATTTAGAATAAAATATAAACTCATGTCCCACAAGACATGAGTAATCAAGCCCCTGCTTCTTTCCTCTAAGTGGCCTGGCACACTTTCTTCCTTGATGGTTACCCTCTCCTACAGTGGTCTGCTTTCACTTCCGGGTCCCTTCCCTCCTCAGACTACAAATTCTCTTCCTCTGCCTGAGGTACTGCTCTGGTTACTGTGTGCCTAGCTTCTGCCTGCACTTCCTTCTTTCTGGTCTTGCTTTACAGCCATTTCTTTAGACGGAGTTTCTCATGCTCTCATGCTATTCTCAGTCGTAGAATTTAATACAAAATATACCGCTTCTCAAGCTCCACCCCACACCTATGAAAACAGACTGTCTGCTGGTGTGGCCTAGGCTTTGGTAGTTTTAAAAGACTCTCAGGTGATATATATATTTTTAAGTACTCCTTGAAAAAGCGCAGAGCTTTTTTAAGTATAGTAAAGTCCGAGCCCCTTTGGACTTAAGTACTCCTGTTAGGTACAGTAAAGTCCAAGCCCCCACCTTCATACATGGGACTCTTCACCCTTTGTCCCTCAATTATGTAGGCAGCTTCTCCTCTGTTCCATTTATTTGTTTGTTTGTTTGTTTGTTTGTTTATTTATTTATTTATTTATTTTTTGGCTAGACATATATTCTAGGCACAGGAACTCACTCCTTGCTACTGAATTTGTCACATGTTACTGACCCCACCAATATTTTCACTATTCAGATATTTTTCTCTCCAAATAAATCCTAGTTTGTTATCAGCTCAACCACTGGTGTTTTGATTCTTTACTGATTTCCTAAAAAGGTAAAGTATCTATCACCCTTACATCTATTTCAAGCATATCGCTCTTTAGTGATGGATCCAGGTGTTATGGGGTCAGAAGCTTTTAGAATGTTTCAATCTCACTTTAAGATAAGGAATACAAATCTGGTGTGGGTCCTTGGAAGGAACCGTGAAAGGAAGAGGCCTTGATGCTTTGATAAGCTTTGTGGCAAATCTACCCCCATCTCCATTACAGCAGTTCTCATAGACCTTTGAAATTTGTTTATTCCTCAGCATTTCTCCGTAGACCGATTTGTTGAGGGCAGAGATGCTGTGTTGTTTTTTAGGTGGAAGAAAGCTGGTATAGAGTAACTTCTCAAAACTATTTTAACAAATCACTGGATGACTTTCTTAAACTCTACAGTATACTTCACTGGAGTAAAAGGAAACAAATTCAAATTGGAGAAAGAAGGACCAGGCTCTCTTCTACCAATTATCCTTCTTTATGTGGACCTTAAAAGCTACCTTGTTTGCTTCCTCTTCCTCACTCCTGCTGGTCACCCCACACTTAGCCTGCTGTCTACTCCTTTTTATCCTTTTATATTAGGTTCACTGGTAGGGCAGTGGTGCCCACAGTTTGGTCCATAAATTTATGCCTCAAACATTGGGCAGTTGGTAAAAATGGCACGTTTATGAACCCCCCTGTCAGATTTTTTAAGTCACAATCCCTAAGAACAGAGTCTAGGAATCTGTATTTTTGCTATGCTCTACACGAAGCCCACTCAAATGTGAAAACTACTCCGTGGAGTCTTTGGGATCAAATCTTACTTTCTGTTAGAATCTTTACTGAATTTCTCTACTCCCGGCTGGTAACCCCTTTTGCTAAACCCTTCCACGGTGGCTGTTTGCACCGTTAATCTGAAGTATACAATTCAACAGGAAGCTCCATGGGATAGGACTGCATAAGCCTTCTTTACCAATTTGTCCAGTGCCCAGCACAATTGCTGACTTAGAGGAGGTGTTCATCATGTTGGGATACATACATGAAGAAAAGAGGAGTCCTTATTTCTGGGGGTGAAGGGATGAAAGGCACTTTGTAAAAACAACAAGAGTCAATGAGGACACTGAAGAAATAGGAAATAATCAAGACTTGTAGGTATCTGCTGAGGAAGGAAAGGGGGAGTTTGAAAGAGAATACACTTTACTTGTAAGAATAGTCATAAAGACTGGGGAAAATGATTGGCAGAGAGCACAGGTGTCATTTAATGTCCTTTTCAGAGGGGGATCTAAAAGCAAAAGTGCAGTAATGTTAGATTCCAGAGTCAAATGTGATTCAGTTACGCCAGTATGTTTATTCAGATTATGAAGGCAGAATGCTACTTTAAACTTTTATGTTTCTGCCCTATTTAAAATGTAGTCTGCCGACTAACCACATTAAGCAGGTAAACTTTGCTCATCTAACAAATCTGGGCATGTCTGATTGAAAACTGATCTGTAATGCTAGGTGGAAACTATAAGACCCTACATCGTATTATGTGTTGTTAAGTGTCTGGCAGGACACAGAGTGGGTTTGGCTGAATCAGGAGTATGGGGTAAATCTAAAATATATTGTGGTCGCCATGAGGCCTTGGTTACTATTTTGACAAAGGCCTGCAGATGCCTCTTACCAAGAACAGGAATTGAGTTTACATATAGCTCTTAAATACTGCTCCATATCATAATTTCAGATGTTGTCAGGCATTTCTTTTGGTAGGAGAAGTTTGAAAAAAATGATTGATGGAATTAATAACATAGGAATATTAGAAGAAATGAAATCACCAATTTATTTCTGTTAAATAGCCACAGAAATCCAAAATAAGAAAATCATGTCCGAATAGTTGCAATACTAGATATGAATTACATGAGAGTAAGTAAAAGTGATAAATCACTTTTCAAATAGCAATCTTCAAATGTCTTCCTATAATTTATTTTTGTAAGCTTGCTAGAGTATTTATCAAATCTTCGTGAATCATTTTAGAGAAATAATTTCAGGGGAAGGGAAGAGATATGTGGTAGTGGGATGGTACAGAGATTTAGGTAGTAAATTACTCTCAGGTAGAAGAGTTGGTCAGCTCTGTCCCTCACATACCTGTGAGCATACAATAGTGAAATGCTCGATAACATGTTTGATTTGAAACTACCTGTTCTAAAAGAGGTACCAATGTTTTGAGTTTGGGATCTGTTTAGAGGATATTTTTAACAAGAATTTATTCTCTCCGTATAAAAATTACTTAAGTCAATATCATAGGGAATCTTCACTTCTGGTACTACATATCATTTGGCCTCCAACCTGCGTTTTGTACTTCGTGTAATCAAGAAACCTCAAACTTACAAATGAGTTTCACTGCAAAAATTTGAATGTAGTTTTTTCACCTTTGTACTTTCACTAGTGTCTTTTAACAATTCAATAAGTATTTATTATGTGTATACTATATATAGTTGTTATGCAAATTCCAAAATTGTAAAACATAGTTTTAGACACCAAGAGCTCAGCAACTAGTGAAGAAAACCCACACATAGAGAGATCATTGTATTAAAATATGCTATGTGGCAAATGTGGAAAAAATAAGCAATGTGGTATTTAAGTATCAGGTAAGATATTCTATTTGGCAGAAGAAAATCGTATGAGTTGTAAAGTTTTAGGATATAGAAAATAAAACAACTCAGTAAACTTAAAAGTCTAATATAATCACACTTGAAAAATAAGAATACGTTAATTGTGTAAAGAGAAAAATAAAAAGATACATTAATCATTTTGTAGTGTTCTGAAGGGTAACTCTGGGACACTTTTAACTCAACAAGAATTGAACTGAAAATTTTTAAATCTATTTTTTTTACTTTGAAGTTTGGATCCCCATTTTTCCCTCAGACATCTGTGCTGTATCCAAATTAGATTTTTCTATACATAATTTAATTTATGATTATTTAAACTACATTTAGATCATGTCACCTGCTTCATGAAGCTTTCGTTATCACTACCAACGTCCTACCTTTTACTTTTGCCTATAAACTTTAGAGTGGCAGCGAACACTTTCTATGTGCTTTGATAATTCTTTGAACATACATCCTGGCTCTGCTATAAGGCCAAGGGCAAGATTAATAATGTCTCATTGTTCTTTTAACCTCCTTCACAGCCTCTGGCTTAGGACTTCCCAGTTTCAATAAGTATTCATTAAATGATGTTCCTTGGGCTTGCTAGTGATGCCTTATATTCATAAACTATGTTAAAGGCTAAGAGTTTGCTTCTAAGTAATATGAAGGTGGGATGGTAGTGTTAGGTGTTTACAGTTAAAAATGTGTGAAGAAAATGGAAACAAAGGGATTAAAAGGTCTATTTATTGGCTTACGTAATTCATTTCCACAATGCTGTATTCTTATATTTCTTAAACTAATAAGCACAGAACCTTTTATGGGATGTAAAGTACAAAGTTTATCTATGACAATAGCTAATTTTCCCCTTGTCTTTTAATCCCCTGAACACATTAAATGAAATTTAGAAGGAATCCCTACCTTTTAAAATATGCGTCCTGATGAGATTTTTCCTTTGCTACTCATTTTTTTAAAGTTTATTTATTTATTTTGAGAGAGACAAAGAGACTGCAAGCACAGGAGTGAAGGAAGAGAGGGAGAATCCCAAGCAGGCTCTTCACCATCAGCACAGAGCCCGGCATGGGGCTTGAACTCACAAACCCATGAGACCATGACCTGAGCTGAAATTAAGGGTCAAAGGGCTCAAATGACTGAGCCACCCAAATGCCCCTACTTTGTCACTCTTGAATGCACAAACTTTTTTCTAGGACAGCCATTTTGTCACTCATTTGTGCATTCCTTTATCATCAATTCAGTATTCTAAAGGCTCTGGAGAAGAAGATGCAAATTTTACTCTCAAAAGACTGAGCAACCAGAAAGGAGAGATAAAGACCTGATTATAAAGCAATATGAATATACACTAACGAAGTATAACTAAAGGTGACTTAAGAGCACAAAAGAAATACTAATTTTTACAGGGCTAAGAAGGTGGTAATATAGGTAAGACTTTGTAGTGGCAATAAAATTACAATTGAATTTTAAGGGAGGAATCACATTTATATCCTTTTTTAAAAAAATTATTTACTTAGAGACAGAGAGGGAGCAGGGGAGGGGCAGAGAGAAAGGGAGAGAATCTCAAGCAGACTCCACACTGTCAGCACAGAGCCCAACGCGGGGCTCAATCTCATGAACTGGAACTGTGAGATCGTGACCTGAGCTAAAATCAATTAGAGGGTTTAACTGACTGAGCCACTCAGGCGCCTCTCAAATTTATATTATTAATCTAATTATCCAGCTAGATCCAGTATCCTAGATCGACCATTTCACTGAGCATCCGTGAAGTGCCAAGCTCTAGAGGTATATAATTGACTAAGTCATAGTACCTGTTCTACAGAGGCTCTCAGTATAGGCAGAGTGATCAGAGTGTATAGAAATTAATTACAGATGAATGATACACCAGACCAAATGTTCCAAAAGGGAAGATATCATTTCTATTTTGTTCACTGCTGTGTCTACAGGAATGAATTCAGTGCCTGATGCTAAATAAATGTGTTAAAATAATGAATGAATGAATGAATGAATGAATGAATGAATGACATAACCAGAAGCGTATCCATGGAAGGCATAAGAGTAGGATTGATGGTAGATTGGGAAGCTCTGGCATCAGTTCCAAGAGTGAGATGTATGTATAGAATTCACTGAGGACCAGTTTCCATGCTTCCTTCTTTGCATTCCCAACTTCAGTCTACAAACAAAACTCTTTTCAAGATGAATAAATTTAGGTAAAGAGATTTTAAATCATTTATCAAGGGCTCCAAAGTTAATACACAATATTTAATTTTAGATGTCTCTGACTCACCATCAAAAATTCCTTTGTTTATTTAAACAACTTCTAAAAGGCAACAAACCTACTTGCAGATGAATCTATAGTCATAGAGAAGCATTTATTAAAGGCCTACCTAATAACCATAGAGTTTGATAAATTAAGAGCATTATGAAATAGGTGTTTGTTATAATTTATTGTGCAAATCATCAGACCAAAAAGTGCATGCTTTTTTCCATAGGCTTACTTTCTAAGGCGGTTTCTACATTGGGATCTGGATGATTCATAAAAATGCTAAATCAAATTACCTTGCTTCCTGCTTTACCATTGGTCATTGCTTATTTATGTTAGAGGCAGTGAACTATTTCACACAAACAGAACTCTCAAATTGGAATACTTTTCTTGACTTCAGCAAATATTTTGTAGAAGGATTTGGCCACTTTCTATCCTCTGTGTTTGACCAATATATAAAACAAATCCAACAGGTTTCTTAACTTTCACTTTTAACCATTGAAATCTTCTTTAATAGATTTCAATTAATAATTATTTCATTAACTTGTTGATTTTCCAGATATTGATTATATATTCTCCATGCCATGCTTCGGTACTAAACACTGACTGGCACAATCCCTATGAGATAAGTAATACTGTAGTTTATAGCCCAGCAGGGCAGACCCTCAGTTTAACAACTAAATACAATAATATGGCCCTGTAGGAACACACAGAAGGGCCCTGTAGGAGCACACAAAATTTCAGAATGCTAGAGAAGGCCTTCTGAGGAAGTTACACTTAACCTCACCAACATGGGAATCCTTTTTCTAGTCAAAGAGGGAAGGAATGAATGACAGAGTACCAGTACCAGTGAAATTCATGCCTGGAGACAAAGAATAGAATGCTAAGAGCACATTGACAAACTATAAGTGAAGTAGGCAGAACCCAGATGGCAGAGGGCTTTCTAAACCATTTCAAGGTACTTAGCAATATTTCAACAGTCAGAAACCATGAAAGTCATTAAATGTGTAGGTAATTGTTGAGGAATGTATACCTTTGGAATGTGAGAAATATCTTACAAGGGTACAGAATGTGATGTGAGAAGGAGTTATTTTGGTCATATTTCAGAAGACAAATTGTGGAGGCCTAGATTAACTTAGCACCAGGAACAGGAAAAAGTTGGATTGAATTGGACCTGTCAAGATTAGATCATTGATTTGGTGTTAGGAGGTGCTGATGTTTCCCAGGATTTGAACTTAGGTGATAGGGGAGATGGTGATGCATTTTACTGATGTACAGAGCACTGAAGGAAGGGAGATTTGTTGAGGGTTAATCTAATGGGAGAGAATGAGCAGTTCAATTTTGGTTATGTTGAGTTCAAAGTGCTGTGAGACTGCCAAGTGAGGATGTCTAGAAAGCTACTGAATATACAGATTTCAACCTTAGGAAATATGAGAGAGAGAGAGAGAGAGAGAGAGAGAGAGAGAGAGAGAGAGAGAGAATGAATAAGAGGAGATGGCTTAAGAGAAAAATAATGTTTAATGGATTGATGGGTGACCAGTAAGCCTCATAAGATAGTGAAAAAGATTGGCAGGAGGTAGAGAAGGAAAACCACAGAGTTGGAATTGTGAGAAGAGAGCTTTTTTCAGAAGGATAACATTAGTGAACAACATAAAATGGCCCTGAGAAATCCAGCAGTGTATAATCCAAATATGTTGAGAGGATTTAGCAACATGAAGATCATTTGTCCTTTGCAAGGTCAGTTGAAGAGGGCAACTGGGGCAAAGGTTCAATTGCAGTGAAGTTGGGACTTCTTACTGAAAGGTAAGAACTTAGAGCCAGCACAGGTAGGGAATTTGGATTAATAAGTTTGTGCTCAAAGGCAAGGGGAGAGCCAGAGAAATAACTAGAAAGAAGACCCAATCAAAAGAGATTATTTTATTTTATTTTTGGTTAAATTGGGGGAGACCTAGAAAATGTCAGTGATGATGAGAATGGGCCTTACAGAGAGAGTGTGAGAATGTAGTAGAGGTCATAGATGGACTATAGACTGGCATAGCTGAGAAAGCAGAAGGAGGCAGGGTCCAGGGTGAAGGAGGAGAAATTAACCTTGCATGGTAAGAAACACTTCTAACAAACAATGGCTGAAGGAGAAAAGGACAGTGTGGATCCAATCAAGGCTTTATATTTCATGATAGGACATCTCAAGGTGTTCCTTTTTTTTTCTTTTTCCCCCTAATAATTTATTTCTTTTTTGCAATTTATATCCAAGTTAGTTAGCATATGATACAACAGTAATTTCAGGAGTAGATTCCTTAAGCCCCTTACCCATCTAGCCCATCCCTCCTCCCACAACCCCTCCAGAAACCCTCTGTTTATTTATAGTTAAGAGTCTCTTATGTTTTGTGTCCCTCCCTGTTTTTATATTATTTTTGCTTTCCCTCCCTCATGTTCATCTGTTTTGTATATTAAAGTCCTCATATGAGTGAAGTCATATGATATTTGTCTTTCTCTGACTAATTTCACTTAGCATAATACCTTCTAGTTCCATCCACATAATTACAAATGGCAAGGTTTCATTCTTTCTGATTGCCAAGTAATACTCCATTGTGTGTGTGTGTGTGTGTGTGTGTGTGTGTGTATGTGGATGAATGGATAAAGAAGTCATATACACACATACATATATCCATATATATACATATATATGTGTATATATACACACATATATATGTGTGTGTATATATATATGTATATATATATATATATATATATATATATGTGACTTCTTTATCCATTCATCCATTGATGTACATTTGGGCTCTTTCCATAGTTTGGCTATTGTCCATAGTGCTACTATAAACATTGGGGTGCATGTGCCCCTTCAAAACAGCACATCTGCATCCCTTGGATAAATACCTTAGTAGTGCAATTGCTGGGCTGTAGGAAAGTTCTATTCTTAATTTTTTGAGGAACCTCCATACTGTTTTCCAGAGTGGCTGCACCAGCTTGCATTCCCACCATCAGTGCAAAAGAGATCCTCTTTCTCCGCACCCTTGCCAACATCTCTCGTTGCCTGACTCGTTAACGTTAGCCATTCTGACAGGTGTGAGGTGGTATCTCTTGGTGGTTTTGATTTGTATTTCCCTGATGATGAGTGATGTGGAGCATTTTTTCATGTGTCGGTTGGCCATCTGGATGTCTTCTTGGGAGAAGTGTCTATTTATGTCTTTTGCCCATTTCATCACTGGATTATTTGTTTTTTGGGTGTTGAGTTTGATAAGTTCTGTCTCGATTTTGGATGCTAACCCTTTATCTGATATGTCATTCGTAAATATCTTCTCCCATTCTGTCAGTTGCCTTTTAGTTTTGCTAATTGTTTCCTTTGCTGTGCTGAAGAAGAATGAACCTGGACCACTTTCTTACCCCATACACAAAAATAAACTCAAAATGGATGAAAGACCTAAATGTAAGACAGGAAGCCATCAAAACCCTCGAGGAGAAAGCAGGCAAAAACCTCTTTGATCTCGGATGCAGCAACTTCTTACTCAACACGTCTCCTGAGGCAAGGAAAACAAAAGCAAAAATGAACTATTGGGACTTCATCAAATTAGTATTCCCATTTTAAATTTAAGGACATCAAAAAAAGTGTAAAGAAATTGCCACATAGGAACTAAGAAATCAAGGCAGGATTCATTCCAGACAGTCCAACTACAGAGCCCTGATCTTGGCTGTTAAAGTTGTACTCATGGTTAGCAACATCAAATCACTCGGTATTTGAATGGGTTACTTGGAACTCAAAGTTGATAAATGTCCTAGAAAGAAGCATCTGGAAAGGAGAAGCCCCATTATTTCCTATACTGATGGATATTCCAGAAAGTGAAAGAACCAGAGTGAAAATTTGCTTATAATTCTTGTACATACATGCATACATAAAAATTTCAAACACCTAGTACGTATGGTTAAATGGTTATAAATATTTATCTCATGGGTTCAGAAAATAAAAGGAAATCTTGTCTTTTGTTTTAAAAGTACTTTTTTTCTAGTTTTCAGGAATGCCTTTCAATTGTATATATTTTGTAATTTAGCAAATAATTTTTCTCTCATTTTATTAACATTTTTCCCATACATACTTCTACCAGAGTCCCTTTTAACCTTTATCTTTTGAGGTGAATTAATAATTTTGTGTACCCCAATATGGAAAATAACTTCATTATGAATTTTTTAGTCATATCCCATTTAAATTTCCTACAGGGAATGCAAAAAGCTGGTACTACCTGGGTGTCATATGGAACAAGTCATTTCTATACTCTTTCAAAGCTTGATTTGCTCTGGTTTGACAAAACTGAAATAATGAAAACTTTTGAATCTGGTATACCTATATTATTTTACTATTATCAGAATAGAAATTAGAAATTATTAGAATATTATATAATTTGATCATCAGAGTGAGAAACGGGCTAGGTTTGGCTTCATAAAGACATGCCACCTTTTCCATCTATGTTTTCAGGTAACAAAACCAGGAACAGTACATTCATCTAGCTGAGAGGCCTCTGAAGTATCTCTTCAAGCCAACAGGGCTCTGTGCTCCTGCAGCACAGTGGAGTCAGTATGTCTATAGGCCCCAGTGACCTTGAAAAATCATCCATATGTTTTCTACATACTAGACTAATCATAGCTAAGGGGGGAAATTGTGTCTCTACTTTGGCATTATCAGTCTGATAAGTTTAAATGGAAAAAAATGCTTTTCAGCATTTTCCATAGTCATTTAAACTGATATTTAATCATAGTATTACTCTTAACATCAGTGAAGCATTCCAGAGCTACTCTGTCATGTAGCTTTAATTCTTCCCCCTTGGTAAAATGAGCTTGTACCACGGTGCTACAGAGCAAATGGCCGATTGAATATTTGCATCAAAGAGTTTGTTCAGTCAATTTCAGTGTTAAAAATATAAACAAGGAGAAATTCATTTTTATGCATATCATGTGTCTTCTGAAAGTCAGTTAGAAAAGAATATATCAATTTCAATATTGATTATATCCATTGTTTCCCTTATGTAATATTTATTTTCACAGAAATGCCCTAGGTGAATACAACTCTCTCCAGCTTGAGGTTTTTACTTTGGGAAATAATTCAGAGAGTTCAAAGCCTCCAACTCTGATAGATTGGTTGTCAGCGCAGAGCCAAATATCTTTCTCTGATACTTGCTTACAAATAGAGACTCAATGGGCCCAGGGATAAGAAACAGAAGTTTAGTGCAGGTGCCTGTCCTGGTTTAAGCACATTTGGTGTTCAACTTTTGTAATAATGTTTACTCTCATGATGCATTATTGTTTACAGAGGGCTGCTGTAGCCATTTCTCTTTGCTGCAGAACTGTGGCTGTAATTTGTGAATCATTCCAAAAGGTCTTCCACTTGAGAACGTGTGCCCTATTACTCCTCCTAAAATCGCACATCTTTGGACACTCTTATTGCTTCTAGCTAAAATAATAGGGAGAGGAGATGTGTTCAGGTGTAAGAATTGAGAAAATATGTTTCACTTAACAAAGACCTCATCAGGAGTCTAGTGGAAATCACGGATTGCTTTTTAGTGAAAGCTCTTCCCTAGTTGGAACTCCTTGGCCTATTGAATGTAGAGGTATTTTTCACTCCTTGCTTTTTTTTCAGGGAGAGAAGCACCATTATACCTCGCAGTTATGTAGGGAAAGAAAGTGGGGGCTCTGCTCTCCTGCAATGAGTCCACCATGTAGAAAGAAAGAATGAATTTGTGCCATTACTTTTTTGAGGACACGTCAAGGATTTACCTTTGTCTACAGAGTAAAACCCTAATTTCTTCACAGGGACCATAAGGTTGTAAATTATTCTATCCTTGCCTTCCTCCCCATCATCATCTTTATCATTCTTCTCTTGCCCCCTTACTTATCCAGACTCTCTGTTTTTGTTGTTCTGTGTCTGTGTTAGGGCTTTTAATTGCTTTTCTAAGATCGGAATTGTGCTCCCAGATATTTGGATAGCTATCTTATTTCCATTGTTTACATTTCATTTCAAAAGCTAGTTCTTTAAACAGATCTTCACCTACCAGAATAGCCCTTAAGTCACTCCTTATGTCTTTATCCTGTTTAATTTCTTCATAGTGTTTAACATTATCCATACTAATTTGTAGATATTGGTCTAATTTCTCTCTTCCTTAAGCACCAGAATGTAAGTTCCTTGAGGATACAGTCTATGTCTGTCATATGCATCGCTCTATCTCCAGTGTCTAAAACAGGGTCTGTCTCTGGAGCAAATACCCAGAATTTTTTTTTTAAGTGTAAAAAATAAAACCTATCCCATTTCCTTTAAATTCTTTTCTTGAGAAGAAAAAAGAAAGGAAACCATTAAAATGATTCAAGATAACTTTTGAAAATCAGGGCTATGAAGATTCATCCATCATATGAAACATTTTTAAAGTTCCTTTTAGATGTGAGTTTGTTGGCATCCCTGAATCTTTTAAGAAACACTTTATGCATTGCCCTTAATAATGTGATGTATTTCTGTTGGAAAACCTGTTTGGACCATAATTGCAAGTGTTGACTGATAACCAACTGCAGTGAATGGCTGGTTTGGCTTCCATTCAAGGAGCAGACAATAAAAGGAATCAATTTAACTTTCAAGATTCTGATCATGGAGAAAAGGAGGTAGAAGGAAAGCTGTCCTTAGAGCTGTTTGTGCCAAGGCAGATGGTGGGAATAGGTTATAAGGCACTCAGTGAAATAAAGCTCTCTTACCGAGGCTTAAAGCACTACCCAATTCTGCTGGCCAGTTGTATTTTTTCATACTTGTTTTCAATGGATATTGCTCTTTCTTGGGTCCCCAGTCAGCTGCTGTCTGTTCTTCTTGGAGTTTTGATCTATACCAATATACCAATTTAGATGCAAAATAGAGCACAAGTCATAACTCCTAGTTGATACAGCATTTTAAAATGAGTGGGGCTCACTTTTTCTCAGAGGAGTCAGAAAGATGGCCCCAATCCCTGAAACAATGGTTCTCATAGAAAACTGGAATATAAATCACTGATAGCCCATTTCAGTTTGATCCTTGCCCTGAATGGCTAAAGGGAGTAACTTAAATTAGCAAAAAGACTACAAGATAGAGCTGAGCTGGCCCATAGATGTTTTGTACTAGCCACAGACAAGTCATTGTGTTTACAGTATGGTCTTGGTTTCTGTGAATCTTTATTAGTTTTCATGTTTTGCCATCCAGTTTTCTTTTGTATTTAAAATTTTTTGTGTGTATTTATTTTTGAGAGAGAGGGAGAGACAGAGTGTGAGCAGGGGAGGGGCAGAGAGAGGGGGAGACACAGAATCCGAAGCAGGCTCCAGGCTCTGAGCTGTCCGCACAGAGCCCGACGCGGGGCTCGAACTCAGAAACCGCGAGATCATGACCTGAGCCGAAGTCGGATGCTCAGCCGACTGAGCCACCCAGGTGCCCCAGTTTTCTCTCTTCTTCTTTTTGTGATCTAAACATATATACTCATTGGGATTCCATTGTTGCCCTGTTCTCATGTACTCTTCATATCAGGACCTTGTCACCTTACATGGCTTCCAGTCACTTCTTTGAGTGTAACTCACATCTATGTCTTATTCCCTGATCTCTCTTCTAAATTGCAATCTTGTCTTCTTTTTTTTTTTTTTTTCCACATTTGGGATTTCCCATTTATTCTGAAAATTGTCTGCTCTTACTACTTTACTTTTATAACCTCAGGTATGGTAAACTCATTTTTATGTGACATCAATTCTAAATTTGAGGCTCTACATGCGTGAGAATAGTTTAAAGGTCCTTGGGCCATTTCCTCCTATTCCCACCATGATGGCAGGATTAATAATGGCCTAGTTTGCACATTCATTATGAACCTACCAGTTTACTTATATCACTTCTTAGCTCAGGAATTAACAATGATTCCCTAGGGGTGCTTGGGTGGCTCAGTCAGTTAAGCCTCCAACTTCGGCTCAGGCATAATCTCATGGCTAATAAATTTGAGCCCCATATCGGGCTCTATATTGAGAGTTAATGCCTGGAGCCTGCTTTGGATTCTGTGTCTCCCTCTCTCTCTGTCCCTTCCCCACTTGCACTCTGTCTCTTGTCTTCTTCAAAATTAAACATACATGAAAAAACATTTTTTAATTAAAAATAAAAACCGATGCTCGTTAACTCCCAGTACAAATAAAAAGATAACATGGTTTTTATTAATGTGTGAACTTGCTTTATAATAAAATGCCATTTTTATTTTTAATGAGGTTTAAATTCACCATTTAAATAAAAATAAGAAATTTTCACTTTTAAGCCTGGTGTCAACTATTTTCAAGTTTTGTTAAGCATATATTATTCACACAAACAAATGGATGCAGACACACACCTACACCCATCTAAACAAATAATTTGTTACTCCTAAAATTGATTTAGTGTTTTTCCAGAATGTCCTCATTAAGTTCTTTCTTTCCTTCCTTTGTCCCTCCCTTCCTCCCTTTCTTGTTTCTTTCCTTTCTGCCTTTCTTTCCCCTTCTTCTTACCTTTGTTTACATGTTTAAGAAGTTTGTTAGGATCTTTGCTTAACTGTTCATTTTTTATTAATTTAACTAGTTAACACACAATATTATGTTAGTTTCTGTGTATAACATGGTGATTCCAGTAGTCTCTATGTTATGCTATACTCATCATAAGTGTGGGTACCATCTGTCACCGTATAACACTATTAAAGTACCACTGACCATATTCCCTATGCTCTACCTTGATCACTGTGACTTATTCAGTCTACAACTGGAAGTCTGTGTCTCCCAATCCCCTGAACCCATTTGGCCCATTCTTCCACCTTCTGCCCCTCTTGCAATGATGTGTACTTTAAGAACATGAAAATTTAAGTTTTCAGGAACACATCATAAATCTATTTTTCTACTTTCTCTTTTGACTAATCTGTGAATATCAAGTAGCAAAATCACAAATGATATTGAATGATTTTTATTATAAAAGTCATAAACCCACAAATCGGCCTTATAAAAATTTTTGAATAACTTGGAAACATCATCTTGTAAACACTGTTATATCCATGTTATTTCAATTTTACCTGAAATCTGTTAGCTATTAGTTCACAAAGTATTTCTGGTTTGGCATTTTTCCATTCCCCAAATTCCTGGAATATATGGAAAACAGTATATATCCTCTTGCTGGAGTAAAATTAATCTGATTAACTGTAGCCCAACATTAATTTAATGGCTAGCAAACAGATTTGGCTGAAGTGCCTCTCTCAAACTATCAACCTCAGTCTTAGTAGTCTTATCACAGAACTTTAGGTGAATAAATAGACAGGCAATCTTATGCTTTGTTATCTGATATCTTCTCATGATATTTCTGCTTCTGTTATCATTTTTATATTAGTTCTATCTATTGTAGCATCAATTGGTTCCTAAACTTTTGGATTTAAGTTTATTAAAATTTCAAAACAAAAATTGGGACACCAACACAAGGTCAAGCGATTTTTAATTTTAGAGTTAGAATACGAAAATTTAAATTAAATACATTCTTCTCATGTCACAAAGTCTGTCTATCATCTATCATCTGTCTATCTATCTATCATCTATATTTATTTTTCTGGAAGACTATTGATATTCCTTGGAAGAGGATGCCCTTTTAGCTTTCTTTTACATTCATAATTTTTTTTTCTTTCTCACTAGTCATCTCTTGTTTATTCTTTTTCTAGCAAACAATGTCTCGCTTTCATTCTTCCCTGGGAAGCTTTTTCTATCCTACTAATTTGCAGACTTCCTTTCCATTATGCCTGTCATAACTACAGTTAAACAGATTTTGTAAATAAACAATCTTAATTGGAACTAATTTATCCCTGAGTGAGAAAATCCTGGTATTTCTACAATATACAAAATGGCTAAAAGTGACAAAAAATAGGTACTAAAGAAGTCTGATGGAATGAACTGTTCCAGAAATATTTATTTCTTTGGATTCATTGTAATTATCTATATATTCAAAATATATATCCAAAAGAATTAGAACAAAAGCTTCAGTCATTCCAATTTTCTTCAATTTTTAAAAATACCAGTGTATCAAGATTCTGTGGGATTTATACGTGTGTGTGTGTGTGTGTATACACACACACACGCACACACAAACAAATACAGCTAGCCAAATATTAAGTAACTTCAAACTTTCTCCTGTTGCACTGAGATTACCTCATGCTAGAGAAACAGTGGTACTTTTCCTTCATTTATTAGTCAATGGTGGAGAAATCCAGAGAAAGCATTAAAATGTTGCCATGAGTATGCCAAACTAGTTTACCAAACAAATACAAAAAAAACTCAGTAGTACCTCTTTTCTCCGTTAGTTGTCTCTTAACAGAATGGTTCTAGAATGACATAATCATATTTAGGCCTATCAGAAGATCCTCAAATACTTTGTCCAAGCATTCCAAAAATATGTATTGTGCACCCTACTCCCCAGGCTGGAAATAAAATGGTAGATAAAATAGTTAATATAACTACATTGATATTGGTCAAGCTCATATTCTAGATATATAATAAACAAGGAAATAGGGTAGAAGGAAGAGAATAGAATAGTTGTTGCTTGTGGTGAGTTCTTTGAAGCATATAAAAGGGAGGGCTAATTTCTATTAGGAGATCAAGGACAGCTTCTTGGCTATGCTGACATGTAAGCTGAGATCTGATGGATGAGCACAAGCAGGCACATGGTACCCTTCAGGCAGAGGGAACAAGAGGCACAGAGTTTTTGCTGAGACAAAGCGGTGGGAACTGAGTGGAGATGGTTGTGATTTGAGATGCTCAATGCACAAAAGGGTGGACAGAAATGAGGCCAAGGTCAGAGTGAGAGATAAGAGAATTGAATGAACAGAGCCTTTCAGGCCCAGAGAGAGTTTCCGTTAAAGACTTTGGCTTATTTTTCTGGGTTTGTGCCTGCAGAAGCACCTTCCAGAGAATTAGGTGTATTGAATGCCTTTATGCTCATATACATGGGATTAACATATGGTATAGACTGTTGGAGGGGCAAGAAAAGTGTTTTCATGCAGCAGCAAAGCCAGTTCAATGCCTTCTGTCCCCAAGCATCACAAATGAGATTAAAACATGGGTTCTTTCATGAGATTTGGTTTACAATAGCTCGCAAACCATGCGTGGAACCCTGTTTAATGATTAAGTACAACCTGGACATTTGAATCTCAATTATAAAACCCCCGTGGACTATATAGAGAGTTCACACTGGTTGTTTAATCACAAAAATGCAAATTATTCTAGAATTTTAGAATTATAATTTCTTCAGGGTGATACTTAGAGAAAAAAATAATGAACAGTGTTTGAACACAAGAACTTTTAGGAATATAAGACAAGTTTTATCTCCCTTCCTTCCTTCCTCCCTGCATCCCTCCATCCTTCTTCCTTCCCCCCTCCCTCCCTCCTTTCTTTCCTTCTTTCTCTTTCTCTCCCTCTCTTCAAAAAATATACCTATTGGAGATTTATACTCAGTGAAAAAGTTTCAATATATTAGTAATATATCACCAGTCTGAAATAGATGAAATATAGTTTTAGAAAAAATCTTTTTATTTGGAAATATAATATTATCAAAATTTAATAAATATAGAATGGGAGCCTCCCTGCTCTCCTCTGTTTCTACCTGTGCCTTATTTGAATTACAGTACATACACACAGTGGCATAACTCCACTCCCAAGGGGTCGTGTTGCAAGTGTGCGCATAATCGTGGTTTAAGTTTGGCATTCCTGGGGATAGGGAGACTAGATTTAACCAATGTGTTAAATCCAGGGGAGTGAGAAGTGTGTGACGGATTGAAAGTGTGTTTATTGATATTGTCAAGAATCTGGCAAAAAGCCCTATCATCAGGAGTCACCAGACAGCGAACGCACTCATAGAATTTGGTTCTAAAATCACAATCATAAAGGACAAGATTCCTTTTGGAGTGTTGAACTTTAGGTTTGGGAACTCATTAGAAACTCCTTTCACTTCTCAAATCAATATGCTTGCTAAGGCTGGAAGTATCTGCAACGAGTTTTCAAATAATTTTGTTTCCTGACCATTTTTTTTAAATAGACTGAAAATATCCACATGTTAATTCCCGCCCCCCCCCCCTTTTCCTGCCATTAGGTAATTTGAGAACATACACCTGATTCAAAAAAAATTTTTTTTTCATTTTATACCTGCAATGAGACTAAACAAGAGTTGAGCTATTTCATCTAGAGCCAAATAGTCCCCCTGTGTTCAAGTGTAATTGCCACAGGTAAAGACTGTGCCATAATGAAGGGCATTAGCATTTAAGTTTAACAAGGTAAAGACTGTAGAGATATTTCATGATCCAAATGAAAAATCACTAAGAAGGGCTTGCTGAAGAATTAAAATGGCTATAAAAATTAACCCAAGAAATTGGGACAAGGAACAGTGTGTTTCAGTGAGATAGATAGCAGGAGGTAAGGAAATTCAGGGGAGTATAGAAAAGCTAGAGGTCTGGACTCTTAAGCTAATGGGGATACCTCTATCTTCTTTCCTCCCTCCTTCCCTTCCCTCCCTTCCCCTCCCCTTCTCTTTCTTCCCCTGTCTCTCTCAGTCTCCATCTTCTACCTCTATTCTTGCTCTCACACAGTAGAACAATATCATGTTCTCTAAAAATTCTACATTGCCTTTCAGGTAACATCCTACTTACCTATTTCAAAGTCCTACATCTCCTAATACAGCAGACTTAGAAATGTAAATTTGCTTTACCTATTACACAGATGCCCAGTCATCATAAGCCATTTCTTCACATAAACTATTTTTTTCTGAATTCTTTCCTGCTAGCCAACTCCAAAGGGCTGTTGTGTGTGTATACAAAAATTATAAACATATATATACACTTAATTTTACAATTAAATATAGTCATAGTACTTCTTCACAGTACATTATACTTCTTTAATTCTCTATATTTCTTTCTACTCAATTAGTGCCTGAAAGGCAGGTACTATATTTAGTATGTTTACTCTTGTGTCCAAAGTGTCCATCTAGCACAGTGCCCAGACTATAGAAGGCGCAGATCAACATTTGTTTAACTCAAATCTTAATTAATTGAAGAAAATTCAGGAAGTGAAAAATAATGTAAAAGAAAATGAAAAAAAGGAATGAGTTTGTAGTCTTACCATCCAGAAAACTTTGATTACAAATCTTATGTACAACTCCACATTTCCATATGATGTGATTCACTGTCTTACCAATACAGTTTTGATTATATTTTGTCTCATAATGTTTCTTTTTGAGATGCACAAGTTTTTCACATTAACATCACCTGTTTCTTAAGATGTTTTATTATTATTTATTAATAAATAATAATAATTATTTATTATTTTATTAATAATAAATAAATAATAATTATTTATTTATTTATTTTATTTATTATGTCCCCCTAAATGTATTATTCTTCATATTTTTTTTACCTTCATATATATTTGAAATTTTTTCTCTTCTCTCTTTTAGCATGTACACACACCCCACATACACAATTTGGAGATACAAGTTGTTTTAAATATTTTGCATTGATCATTTTTTTCTGTGTATTTTTCAACCAGTGTTTTCTCTCTAGGTTTTCTACTGTGTCCCCAAATCATCAAAAAGAGTTCCAGTGACTTCCCTGTGTGTCTGTCCTATTGAGCTATGCAGTTCTTGACTCCTTATTGTAGAAACTAACAATGCAACACCAGTGCTGATGTTTTTGTTTTGTTCAGACCTATAGCTGTGCGGGTTTTGTGGGGAAAGTGGGTTTCTGGGATTTGGGGTAGCTGTAGTTCTTTTAAGTAATACACAGATTTCAGGATAGCAAAACTTCTGTGTACATGCAGAATTCCCTTGCACGTTTTTATTTTTTTCCCCTCAAGATGAGCTGCCAGTTCTCCCTGTAATAGCCTCAAGCTTTTGTTTGATGTCCTTATTTTTTTATATCACATTTACATTAATTTCATATTTTGTTGATATTTCTTTCTTTCTTTCTTTCTTTCTTTCATTCTTCCTTTTTTCTTTTCTTTTCTTTTCTTTTCTTTTCTTTTCTTTTCTTCTTTTCTTTTCTTCCCAGACTTTAGTTCTTGGATCTAGTGATTACATTTCCCACATACTCATTCTTTGCTTTGTCCATGGATGTGGTGTCATGTCAAAGTTTTGTTGTTGTTGTTGTTGTTGTTGTTGTTTTGGTTTTTTTTTTTTTTTTTACTTTTTCTTCCCTGGCTAGAACTGAAGTGATATTGTCCTTGAAAAAGACTTCTGATGGCTTTTGAGGCCCCCATGACAGCACATTTGGGAATATCCTAATTTACCCACCCAATTTTGTCTCCTACAGTTCTTCAGAATCAAGTTGCTCTAGAGTTTTCTTTTTTCTTATCTTTTTAAATGTCTATTTATTTTAAGAGAGAGAGAGAGAGCAAGCAGAGGAGGGGCAGAGAGAGAGAGGGATACACAGAATCTGAAGCAGGCTTCAGGCTCTGAGCTGTCAGTACAGAGCCCATCGCAGAGTTCCAATCTCCCAACCGTGAGGTCATGACCTGAGCTGAAGTGTGACGATTAACCAACTGAGCCACTGAGGCGCCCCTTTTATCTCTTACTTTTAGGCCATCATCATCTCATGCAGATTTTCTTCTTTCTTCTATTCTTATTATATCTTTGTAACAAAAGTGGGGTTTCCCCCTAACCTGTGTAAAACTTTTCCTTGGTTCCTTATGGCCGTTGAGATAAAGTTCACATTCTTCATGTATGTTGTATGAGCTCTCACAATAGTACAACTTCTTCCCTTTCTAGCAGGCTATTTCCTCCCTCTGCATCTCATACTCTCAACTTCAACCACACCCAAATATTTTCACTTTTAGAATATCTCACCCTTTTAGGACTTTGGATGTGGTCATATCTTTTCTGAAACTAGAATGCTAAATTCAGTCATCCTCAAACCAGCAGCCAGTTTCCCCTCAGTATTTCATCTTGCAAACATCTCTGACTTGATAATCATGTCTTAGCTCAGACCCTCCTACTCTTTTTAAAAGCCTTTTTTTTACAAAGTCCTGCTAGATAACCTCCTATGGACACAGTAAGTCATATGCACTTACTTACCTTACTACCCATAGCACTATGCTCTGTTCATTTGTCTTTGTTTCTCATATAGGTTCATCATACAGAAAATCATTCTCTGGTGTTCTCTTACCAAAGGGAAGTATATATGGACATTTAAGATATAATCATTTTTGTGGTTCGATTCTATAATTTTACAATAAATGTTGCACATATTTCTGTATTAATTTCCCAAAGTGTGTCTGAAAATACCAGTTCCATGAGGAAGTCTCAGCAATTACTCATCACTTAGGATGTGATTACTCATCGCAATGAATAACAGTGTATTCAAAGTACAAAAAAGATCCTAAAATACAGAAACCACTTTAGCAGTTAAGTCAGATTTTGAAAATTTATTAAAAATACATTTTATTATAGGGTTTGTCCCTTAAATTACCTGTTAGTAGCGTCGGAGTAAATCCTGAGGCATGGACTTTGGGAAATGTTGTTTAGAAGATGCCTCTTATCCAGGCTTTCTGTGGGTTGTTTATTTTGTCTGATTATTTTCTCTTGAAAAAGGAAGTCTGCAGACACCAAATGTTTGCTGACAGATAGGGTAAATACATTCTCCTTGTTTCCCAATACTATCCACGATTAGTTTCAACATACTTTTTCTGAGATGCTCAGCTGGCAGTTTGAAGATTTGTGTAGTTTCTGTGGTGTTCTCTGTTGTCTAACAGAAAGTTGTTTTTCTATAGCACATCTTCTGAACTGAGGAGGAAATTCCGGGCTTAGTTAATTTCAACTTTTATTTTTGTGTTACTTAAGCCTGCTTCTCTTTGCTTCTTCTTTCCCTGTTTCATGCCTTACCCTGTAATTATCTCATGTTATTTTACCTCATTTTCCACCCTACTACCATGAAATTTGTGTACTCTATATTATTTTTATTATCATCCTTATATCTTAAAAATACAAGCTTAACATTAAACTTTCTTAACAAGGTGAATATCCACTATAAATTTTCCACACACCTTAGGGGATTCAGAGTACTATAATTCCTTCCTTTTATATCTGTGTTTTTATAGTCCAGTATTTCATTTTGACCTAAATTTTATTTCACCAATTTATTTTTCTAGTTTTCTTTATACTCAGTGCTGATTTTTCCCATAATTTCTTTTTACATTTTACTCCATCCATTTCAATCAAGAGCTCTTTATTTTATTATTTTTAACAAGGATCTATAGATAATAAAGATTTTGGCCTTTGAATGTCTGAAAATAACTTTGTTCACACTCTTTTTGAAAGTGGGTTTTACATAGGATTCTCACATTTTTTTTAAAAGTGCATACATGCTGTTTTTGACAAGAACACTATTATTTTTAATTTTTTAATTCTTATTTTTGAGAGAGAGAAAGCAAGCATGAGCGCACGTGAGTGGGGGAGGGGCAGAGAGAGAGGGAGACAGAATCCAAAGCAGGCTACAGTGGCTGAGCTGTCAGCACAGAGCCAGACCCCGGGCTTGAACTTGAACTTGTGAACCAGGAGATCATGACCTGAGCTGAAGTCTGACTCTTAACCGACTGAGCCCCCCAGGTTGCCCCAAGAACACTATTTAGAGTCTGTTTGTTGTTACTTTAAGCAATTACTAAGTTACCAAATTACTTTAAATAATTACTAAGTAAGTATTTATTTCTCTCTGCTACTTTTTCAGGTTTTGTCCTTAATTTTCTGATCTCATAGCTTCTGCCCTTGGGCACATTTGGCAACTACACCTTTGCATGGCATAAGCTTGTGCAGTGATCTTTCATAGTTGTCTCTTTCTCTTATGATACTCTATTAAAGCATCGGTGCATTACAATTTCTGTGTTGTCATGGTTTAATGCAAGTATTTATGTTTGGTATACAAAGTATAAAATTTATAACTGAGAAGCATATGATAATTAATTTTTCCAATATTATACTTCATATCAATATTGTTAGAATTGTGATTAGAAATCCAAGTATTTAGATTAGAGAATTTCCCACTCAGTCAAACAGCTTCATTGTTAAGTGATTTGCCTAGATGTTTCCAGGGAGTAAATCACATGTTAAGTGTTGGAACAGGATTCAATAACCATTTCTGGACATGGGGGCTAATCCAAAGCAAGCAATGAGTCATGAATTAAAATATAATGGAACTCAATACTGCTGACATGTTTGATTTGTCCCATCACAATTCATTCATTATCAGTAAACATTTATAGAACATATGCTAACTACATATGCTAAGCGCTATGTTAGATATTGGGAATATGACTGTGAATATGACTCAGACTCAAATTGTTGCTAGTCTAATTAGAAGAGAGTTCTAATTAGAAGACTTAACTTAAACAGTTAAGTCACCGACTTTGGCTCAGGTCATGATCTAAGGTTCATGAGTTTGAGCCCTGCGTGGAGCTCTCTGCTGTCATCACAGAGCCTGCTTTAGATTCTCTTTCCTCCCCCACCCCGTTCTGCCCCTCCCCTACTTTCACGTGTGCTCTCCCTCTCTCAAAAATAAACATTAGAAAAAAAAGTATAAAAAAAAGAGTTCAAAAAATTATAGTGTTTGGCAAGTAATAAATAATATTTAGTGAAAAAATGTGGGGTTAAAAAATGATACATTGCAGCAAGCTTTTAAAAGTTTTAAAAAATTTTTTTGGGGCGCCTGGATGGCTCAGTCGGTTAAGCGGCCGACTTCGGCTCAGGTCATGATCTCGCGGTTCGTGAGTTCAGGCCCCGCGTCAGGCTCTATGCTGACAGCTCAGAGCTTGGAGCCTGTTTCAGATTCTGTGTCTCCCTCTCTCTGACCCTCCCCTGTTCATGCTCTGTCTCTCTCTGTCTCAAAAATAAATAAACGTTAAAAAAAAAAAATTCTAAAGTTTTAAAAAATTTTCTTGATATTTTCATCTCAGGAAACCTTTATGCTCACAAAAAATGTTGAAGATCCCAAGTAGCTTTGGTTTATATGAATTCTCTTATTTCCTTCCTTATTCAATCTTTTGTAGTATGTTTTTTGAATTAAAAAATATGAAGAAGAGCAAACCTCCCACAAATATGTACTTAGAAATGAGAGAAATATTTAAGTAGGCTTTGAAAGTAAAATGGTATTTTTTGTGGATAATACATTTTAACTGGACAAGTAGTAGTTTCTTAAAGGTTGTTGCAACATGGAATCTGAAATCATTGATAGGAATTTTTCATATTGTTATATGAAAATCCATTGCTTTATCTTGTACTTTGAATGGCTCTTTTACTAATGCATGATCTTGGAAAATATTGGTTTGTTGAGTTATACACATATTCCAAATAACATATTTAATTATACTATATGAAAAATCGCATTTTTTCATATCACCACCAATCTTACCAGAAAAGTAATTACTCTGAGGCTGTAAAGCCCAGAGTGGTGGTTGTGTGCTTTCTAAAATTTTCATTTTCAGTTGGAAGTTTGAATTTTCTCATTGGCAACAAATTTGTCTACTGTTTCCCTTACAGTGTTAGCTTTTCTGTGCTCATCTTTGAAAAAAAAAATTTTGTTGTTGTTGTTAAATACTCAAGTCTGAATAAATGATTTTCTGTTAGTCATGGTGCTCCAGGATAACAGTAGTTGGTTCTAGTCACATCTCAAACAGTGGTGCAAATGCTTCTCTTTGAGACAGCTCTCTTCATTTGCTGCACAACAGAAGAGCTTTATGTAGTTTTCTCATTTCATCAAACAGAATATTTTTTTAAATATATACTTCTGGTTTGAGATTTAATAAAATTAATAAAAAAAAAAAACACTGCTTCATCAAGGACATTTTAAGTAAAAAAGCCTTCCTCTCTTTCCCCACCGGAAGAAGTGACTGTAAAGAATACAGTAGTATGAATTGAGGCCATTTTCTGGATTTGGGCTAAGGAGATAGGAGCTTTACTTATCCTCCCTGGAGCACAATATTTGCAAATGTGAACATGCTGAAAATAAAAATAAAACCTTAACATTAATAAAAATAAAATCTTACCATTATTTATTATGAAAATAAGTTTGATCTCATGAATCCCCTGAGCATTGAAGACCTTCTTTGGTCCTCTCATGGATCACACTTTGGAAACAAGTGATATGATTGTAAAGATGTTAAACACTTAGATAAAGGGCAAAGAAATATAATATTTTTAAGCATTATTTTCTCTTGATGGTAAAATTATGGATGACATTTTGCCTTTACAAATTTTTTTTAAATATTTATTTACTTTGAGAGAGAGCGAACATGTGCAAGTGAAGAAGGGGCAGAGAGACAGAGGGACAGAGAGAATTACAAGCAGAGCTGGGTGTGGGGCTTGATCCCATGAACTGTGACATCAGGACCTGAGCTGACATGAAGAGTCAGGAACTTAATCAACTGGGCCACCCAGGCACCCCAACCTTTACAATTTTTTTTAAATATATTTTTCAAAGTCCTGTTAAGAGTTCATATTACTTTCAAAAAGAAGAAAAGAATATCATGCTTCATATTCCTGGCTGTAAAACGGTAGGCTTCTAAATAGAAGACAAATTTAGCAAAAGACATTTTTTCTAAATATGGAGGATATTTGGGCATGCTTTGGCCAAAAGTAAATTAATACAGAGGTGGGTGAGTCTAAGGATACAGAAGAAGAGGGTAGCATCGAACAAAAATGGGGAAAAAAAATTCCAGGCCACACAAGGGGAAATGAGACCAAAGCATGTATGTAGTCCATTTACACAGACATATGATTCAAGACTGTGGTAAGACCAGTGCTCCTACCTACATTCTTTTCAGATGATCTTAGGGGAAATAAATGGGCTGAATGTCCATTGAACATGTATGTCACAGAACTGGGGTATCGAGTAGGTAACTATTCAGGACAGTTTATGTCATATGCCGGGTCTAAAAGAAAGGAAAATGGGGACTCCTTATTCAAAAATTAATAATTTCAAGATAGTGATATCAGATTGCAAGGGTGACACCCTTCAGAGGGGAGGGCACCATTGTTGCAGCAATAGTATGCAGCAGTCGCATACTCACAAACATGCACTACCTCTGATAACCTAAAAGTGTTTTAAAGCTCAAATTCTAAGGCCCAGATATTGTCCCCCCAGGAAAAAGTCAAATATTTTCCCCCAGCAATATAAGAAATCTAACAATAAGATGCCAGGGGCACCTGGGTGCCTCAGTAGATTAAGCATCCAACTTTGGCTCAGGTCATGATCTTGTAGTTTGTGAGTTCGAGCCCCGCATCAGGCTCTCTGCGGTCACCACAGAGCCCACTTTGGATTCCTCTGTACCCCTCTCTCTCTACCTCTACCCCTACCTCTGAAAATAAATAACCTTTAAGAAATAAATATTTTTTAAAAAATAAATAAAACAACTGGATACTGCCAAATATGGGCTACTTATTTTCTTGCTTCTTGCAATTTTCAGTATAGTTTACAAATATTGTAACTTCATTTGTAGAAATGAAACTGCAGAGAATCACCCTTCTACATGAGTGCTTCTAAACTTGACATGATGTGTTTCTAGGTTTCTTTATTAAATATTTTCTTAACTCACCCCTTTAAGGTTTAGTGTTGTCAGTCATTTTGGCAGGCATTTCCAAATGTAGCACTGAATATTGTATCTTCAGATATAATTGTTTAGTTGTGTAATAACACCAAATAGGTAGAAGTGTCTTTTGTGAGTGAATAAGTATAAAGATTTGCAGAAAATTAAGTAATCACATAAATTTTCATTAATAAACCAAAAAAGGAAATAGTATATTCAAATTTGTTTGAAATTGCATTTTAATCTATGCATTTTTCTAAAAATTATTTTCTGCTTCTTCTTTTCCTTTAAGAAAAGGTGTTTGGAGTCAAGTCATGTTGTTATCTGGTAGCTCATGCACAAAATTTCCTTATTTCCAAGGACAAAAAATCATTACCATGAAATGGGGATAAATGAAACGGTATTCTTATGTTGATCCCATGCCCTTTTGGTATGTAGTGAACCATTTTAGTCTGAAGGCAGGTGTATCTTTTCTAGCTATATTTTCTTTAATAAAGGTATATTTTTAAAATTCAACAACCACATTTATTCAATCCAAAGATTCGTCATCCTGTTGTCTACTTTTTTAGGTTAATAATATTTGTATATGACTCACAGGCAAATTTTCAATAAATAAATAAATTTTAATAATAGCAGTTTTTTGAAATGACACACAATTTGATGTATAACTATTTCACAATAGGAAACAGTGTTGGGTTTCGGCAAGAAACCATGTTTAATTACTATTGAGATATCTTCATTTAATTTTATTCAGTCAAACCCATCTAAGAAATCTATACAATATTTTTCTAAGGTTGTTTAAAAGTGAAGGATAGGGGCGCCTGGGTGGCGCAGTCGGTTAAGCGTCCGACTTCAGCCAGGTCACGATCTCACGGTCCGTGAGTTTGAGCCCCGCGTCAGGCTCTGGGCTGATGGCTCGGAGCCTGGAGCCTGTTTCCGATTCTGTGTCTCCCTCTCTCTCTGCCCCTCCCCCGTTCATGCTCTGTCTCTCTCTGTCCCAAAAATAAATTAAAAACGTTGAAAAAAAAATTAAAAAAAAAAAAAATAAAAGTGAAGGATACATTTGTGAAATTGACTTTTAATTTAACTAGAATAGATCTTCATTTACTTCCTCATGTGAACTTAACCTATTTTTGATTCAAATTCATAGATTAAGTTTATACAACTTAAACTAAACCAAAACTCAAGCATTCATTAATTTTTCTAAGACATTTTATTTCAATTAACAAACACTGCATAGTGCTTACTATGTAATAGGCTCATCTAAGCTTTTCATAAATATTAATTCATTTGCTTTTCACAACAAACCCAGAATAAAGATACTACTATAATTCTCGTTTCACAAATGAAGCGCAAAGAAGCTAAGAGGCAGTGTAGATGGAAGCCAACAATAACTACTCTGTCCTATTAGAATCCAGAATAGTGTTTTCTTTAGCAAGTGAGAAAGAGTATGAGAAGAGGGGTTCCTGGGACACCCATGCCATTCTTTTTTGGATGTGGGTGCTGGTTTACCTAGGTTTGTTCACCTTGGGGAGATGTGTCGGGTTATACACTTAAGGCAAATGTACTTTTCTCTCTATATAGTAGCATATATATTTTTATACAGTATTCTTCAATAAAATGTTGAGGAAAGAAAGAGGTCAAATGTCTTGTTCCAGGTCATACAAATTATTAATGGCAAGACCAGGATTGGAACATAGGCTTGTCTAGGTTCTTAACCACTGTTGTGCCAGATACTCTGAGATATTGGTATTTTGCTCTTTGGATTATCTACCTCTGGCCCTTTCCTGTCCCTCCATCTCAGTAGGAAGGCCCCCTGTGTTTCCTAGTCTCAGGGATCTTTGCATAGCTGAATCAGAATTTTAGGAAGGCAACAGCTCTTTGTGAATTTGTTTTTTCTGTTTGTAAAAGCTTAAAAACATTGAAAAAGTAGTTATCAAGAAGGGAAATAGAAGAGATTGTCTTTCTGTGTTCTGAAAGAGTAGGATAATCTCAAATACTGGTAAGGAAATGTAGGATAATCCCATACTTTCTAAGGACCTCTTCCCCCATCAAAGCAGTATTCAGAGATGGTAATAAGACTTCACTAGGAATGGGTATTGGCAAAACTAAGGACACTGAACCCATGGCCATGATATTCACAGCTTTATACAGATCTCCATGGTCAAGTGAAGGAGAAACAAAGGACTTTTATGGACCAGTATGGCCTTGGTCAAGAAGATGTCACCAGTGACATATTGAGTAGATGTTAAATGCCTTTGTTTTACTCTCTAGACATTATTTGAGCCTCTAGATTATTTGAATCAGTTTTAATCATTTGTGTGTGTGTGGGGGGCGGGTGGTGGTGGGTGTGTGTGTACAGAAAATCATTGCTCTGGAAAATTAAGGCATAAAAAAAGAGAAAAGTATTATATGACATAGAGGGATCTAGTAGGGAGAGAAAGTTCATCTTAACCAAGAGATTGTTGTTAGTTATTTTTCTAATAAATATTCCTCTGTTTGTCATGAAATAGTTAAAAAAGTAAATGGATAACCAAGGTATCTGGTTTGAAATTTAAAAAAAATAAATTCAATTTGGGGCACCTAGGTGGCTCAGTCGGTTGGGCATCAGACTTCAACTCAAGTCATGATCTCATGGGGCTCAGGTCATGATCTCATGGTTCATGAGTCTGAGCCCCACTTTGGGCTCTGTGCTGACAGCTCAGAGCCTGGAGACTACTTTGGATTTTGTGTCTCCTTCTCTCTACCCCTCCCCTGCTCACATGCTCACTCTCTCTCTCTCTCTCTCTCAAAAATAAATAAACATTCAAAAAAATTTAAAAAAAAAGAAATTACCATTAGTATACTTGGAATAGGCCTTTTGCATTGACTTGGTTGTTTTATGCATTTTGTAAATACAGCAGCATTTCTGAGACTAAGTACAGGTATCCTCAATTTAAATTGGTTTTAAATAAGGGAGTTCTGGGGTTCCTGGATGGCTCAGTGGGTTAAGCACCCAACTCTTGACTTTGGCTCAGGTCATGATCTTATGGTTTGTGAGATTGAGCCCCACATTGGGCTCTGTCCTGACAGTGCAGAGCCTGCTTGGATTCTCTCTCTTCCTCTCTCTCTGCCCTTCCCCTGCTCATTAGCTTGCTTGCTCTCTCTCTCTCTCTCTCTCTCTCTCTCTCTCTCTCAAAATAAATTAACTTAAAAAAGAAGGGAGATTAAATTTCTGGCAATATTGAACATTTAATATGTTTTAAGCATATTATTTAAGCAGACTGATTTTAACAATCATAAAGAATACATTAAATCAACAGGCTAAATCATGCTATTGTGTGGCAATTTGAAAAAAAGAAAGAAAGAGAATGGTAGATTTCCTCAGGCTGCTCCTCGTCACTAGGATATCACTGGGGAAAACAAGGTAGGAAACTAATTTTAAGTTTATTTTATTTATTTTGAGAGAGAATGAACAAGCAAGGAACAGGCAGAAAGAAGGAGAGACAGAGAATCTCAAGCAGGCTCCATTCTGTCATGGGGCTCTATCCCAGGAATCATGAGATCATGAACTGAGTCAAAATCAAGAGTTGGATGTTTGACTGACTGAGCTACCCAGGTGCTCTGAAGGTAGGAAATTATTAAAAGAGGATCATCATTTACACATATTTCAAATGTCATGACACTTCAGGGCTTTTTCGAAGTCTGTGTACTCAGCATTGGAGTCTGGGTTGCTGCTTGTCAGCTGAAGCCAGCAGTAGTGGCTTCTGGCTAAGTTGAGAATTAATCGTTTATCTAGTCCAGGTCCAGAATCACCTCCTGTGGTGTATTCTCATAGCCCAGATGAATAAAATCACAAAAGCAGGAAGCACAGTGTAGAAAGTGGTAGAAATGCTCACGATGGCCTTTGGGAGAATCACTGCAAACTGAACACAATCGATTATTGTCTGGTCTTGGATTTTAAGCTCTCTGGGTGCCAAACTTCGCAGTTTTGACCATAAGAAGCATTTTTGTAGGTTTGTTTGTTTTGAAAAGCCAAAGTCCATTGGTGAGCCAAAGACAATGATTGTCTACAATAGACAACAGCTGTGATTGGATGGACTCCACGTTACCTTTTCTGTGCCCAAAGTGCTCCCGGAGCCATCTCTCTCTGTGCCCAGTGAGCCTCTGACTCCTTTAACTTCCTGCATATCCCTGAGGCTATTAATCCTGCAATACAAGAATGTAAATTACTTGATTCTGTTCCACAAGAAGTACTCCATATTTGCTTGAAGAGTATCAAGCCTTGATAAGCTCCCCTTCTCCCTATGTAATTCAAAATACATGAGCAGCACTATACCAGATATGGGACTTTTATTAAAATTTTTTCCCTAGGAAATAAACTTTATGGATTTTATATGTAGGAGAATACTTTTTAGAGATGAATTTTCTATTTGGGATTTTGTTCAAGTTTACTATTTTTGATATCATGTACAAGATCAAATAATTCAGAAATATTTTAGTGACATATAACCATATAACCTGGTAAAGTAGAAACCAAGATAAATCATTATGGCATAATAGTAGTGGGGATTAGAAAAGAACAAAATGACTTAATACTATTATTTAAAGAGAGAATATGGGCAACAATGTATAAGTTATTTCATCTATATTCTGTCCCATTGCTTCAGTGAACCTGTTTTCACTATGGTCACCGCTGAGTTTCTAGGAATCATCTAATGGATTTTTTTTTTTTTTTTGGTCTTCTTTTACTTAATGTCTTGAAGCAATTGACAATGTGGACACTCTTTATCTTGAAATTCCTTCCTCTCAGAATAAATATTGTCAAAATGTCAATACTACCCAAAGCTATCTACACATTCAATGCAATCCCAATCAAAATTGCACCAGCATTCTTCTCGAAACTAGAACAAGCAATCCTAAAATTCATATGGAACCACAAAAGGCCCCGAATAGCCAAAGTAATTTTGAAGAAGAAGACCAAAGCAGGAGGCATCACAATCCCAGACTTTAGCCTCTACTACAAAGCTGTCATCATCAAGACAGCATGGTATTGGCATAAAAACAGACACATAGACCAATGGAATAGAATAGAAACCCCAGAACTAGACCCACAAACGTATGGCCAACTCATCTTTGACAAAGCAGGAAAGAACATCCAATGGAAAAAAGACAGTCTCTTTAACAAATGGTGCTGGGAGAACTGGACAGCAACATGCAGAAGGTTGAAACTAGACCACTTTCTCACACCATTCACAAAAATAAACTCAAAATGGATAAAGGACCTGAATGTGAGACAGGAAACCATCAAAACCTTAGAGGAGAAAGCAGGAAAAGACCTCTCTGACCTCAGCCGTAGCAATCTCTTACTCGGCACATCCCCAAAGGCAAGGGAATTAAAAGCAAAAGTGAATTACTGGGACCTTATGAAGATAAAAAGCTTCTGCACAGCAAAGGAAACAACCAACAAAACTAAAAGGCAACCAACGGAATGGGAAAAGATATTTGCAAATGACACATCGGACAAAGGGCTAGTATCCAAAATCTATAAAGAGCTCATCAAACTCCACACCCGAAAAACAAATAACCCAGTGAAGAAATGGGCAGAAAACATGAATAGACACTTCTCTAAAGAAGACATCCGGATGGCCAACAGGCACATGAAAAGATGTTCAACGTCGCTCCTTATCAGGGAAATACAAATCAAAACCACACTCAGATACCACCTCACGCCAGTCAGAGTGGCCAAAATGAAGAAATCAGGAGACTATAGATGCTGGAGAGGATGTGGAGAAACGGGAACCCTCTTGCACTGTTGGTGGGAATGCAAATTGGTGCAGCCGCTCTGGAAAGCAGTGTGGAGGTTCCTCAGAAAATTAAAAATAGACCTACCCTAGGACCCAGCAATAGCACTGCTAGGAATTTATCCAAGGGATACAGGAGTACTGATGCATAGGGGCACCTGTACCCCAATGTTTATAGCGGCACTCTCAACAATAGCCAAATTATGGAAAGAGCCTAAATGTCCATCAACTGATGAATGGATAAAGAAATTGTGGTTTATATACACAATGGAATACTACGTGGCAATGAGAAAAAATGAAATATGGCCTTTTGTAGCAACATGGATGGAACTGGAGAGTGTGATGCTAAGTGAAATAAGCCATACAGAGAAAGACAGATACCATATGGTTTCACTCTTAGGTGGATCCTGAGAAACATAACAGAAACCCATGGGGGAGGGGAAGGAAAAAAAAAAAAAAAAAAAAAAAAAAAAAAAGAGGTTAGAGTGGGAGAGAGCCAAAGCATTAGAGACTGTTAAAAACTGAGAACAAACTGAGGGTTGATGGGGGGGGGGGAGGGAGGGCAGGGTGGGTGATGGGTATTGAGGAGGGCACCTTTTGGGATGAGCACTGGGTGTTGTATGGAAACCAATTTGACAGTAAATTTCATATATTAAAAAAGAAAAAAAAAGAAAAAAAAAAAAAAAAAGAAATTCCTTCCTCTCTTGCTTGTCATTCCCTCAGTTCCTCTGAGTTCCATTCTTATTCTCTGACCACTCCCTCCTATGTCTATTCAGTAGATTTATTTAGCTCCACCCACATCTTAAATGACCCTATGTCCAAGGGTTGAGTCCTATACCGTCTTTTCCTTCTGTTTATTGCTCTATTCAGGCAGTCTTGTTCATGTACAGTTTCTTTTATCTAGTAGTTTATAATGAAACCAAATTTGTGTTTCTCTCAACCACTTTTTCATGTGCTCTAGAGTCAATATAAAAATAGCTTTCAGACATTCTATTCCTCAGAGTCAACATTTCTAAAACTGAAACCAGACTTCCTATGTCTCTGCTGAGTGCTTCTCTTTCTGTGTTTCTGCTCTCATTTTATGGCACACACACTGATACAATGGGCCCAACATTCATTCATTCATTCATTCATTCTTTCATTTATTATTTATTGAGTCTGATCTTATTTATTTGTGACTCCTAGAAAATCTCCTTTTTGATAGGACTCCTACATAGAGGTAGAAGCTCTTAGGACAGCCTCTATCTCTTGGCCATCTGTTCTTGGAGTTTTTCTTTGGCCTCCTTCATTCTCTCGGCCAAAAACTTAGCATATTCTGCAGCCTTTTCCTTATTTTTCTTAGTACGTTGCTTCTTCAAAGCAATATGCTGACATTTGTGTTGGATGACAGGTGAAGTAACAAGATGTTGAAGATGCTTTGGTTCTAGGTTTCTTACCTTCTTTGTTTAGGGGTTTTCTCATAACATACTGGTAGAAATCATCTTCACAGAGATTAAAAGTTTGTCATTCTGCCAGCTCTTTTGGGCCCCAGGCAATGAGGCACAGTAGTATCAGTGAGTCCAGGAATGTCCTTCTCCACTTTTATTACAATGATCACATTGAGCACACTGTTAGCATCCACAGTGCAACCACAAATGGATTTGCACTTTCTTTCTCCAGTCCTCCTTGACTGGGAGCGGGAAGGCCCCTCACTCAGTAGCAGGTAGACATGGTCATAGGTCAAGACACCCTACTTTGTGGGGAAGCTTGGTTTGTCATTGCCACCACTGATTCAGACCACATTACCCTTCCATTGTTCACCCAGAGCAATAGCAACAACCTCATTGGCTGCACACTTCTCATAAAAGGTATGAAGTTTGCACTCTTCGTCCATCAGTGACTTTCTGACAGCCAGTAGCTGGGAAAGAGACATCCAGCTTCATCCTGAAGCAGCCTGCCACTTCAGAGGCCCCACAAAAAAGAATAATATTAATGCCTTTTAATGAAATACTGTATTTTAGTCCCATTTTCACCCTCTCTATTCCCATTGTCACTGGCTTACTTCAGATCTTCTTCATTACTCATTTGACCATTACCAATTCTGATTATCTCACTCCATCCTGCCCTCCCCAATCCACCTTGCATAAGGCAATAAGAGTGATCTTTCTAAAATGGTAAGTTGAAATCATTCCCTATGCTTCCTATCTCACTGGTTGCCACAGTCTATAAAATGTGATTCAAATTTCTCCCCATGGCACACATACATAGTAACAACCAGGTACAAAAATAGTCATAAAATGTTCTTGTAAAATCAGATTTTGTTCTCTCACACTTCTCCACCTTTTCCTTTTTAAAATAAAACAGTTTTTATTTATCTTCAATCTCACCTCAAGCAGTATTTTTTTGGGAAAAACCTTCAAGATTCTCCCAAGCTGACTTAGAAGGTGCTTCCCTTAGGCTCTATTACCAGCAAATTTGTCATAAATTTCTCCACTGGACCACTCATCACGTTGTTTTTCTCTGGGTTGCTTGCTGGTGAGCTACCTGAGTTCACGGACGAAATGTAGCATTTGGTCCATTATTTAAAATATAGTCTATAATCAATAAATATACAGGAAATAAAGGATAATAAAATTGGTTATTAAAATTCTAGTGAGTTATTAACTCTATAGTTTGTATAGATATGTAAATTATATATACACACATATATATGTATATATACATATACATATGTATATATATAATACTTATCTAATATACAGTAAAACCTTGGATTGTGACTAAAGGGTTCCGCAAGATGAGCAAACACTTATAATAAATTTTAAATTGATAAATGCTATGTCTTGCAATTGAGTAGTATGTGACAGGGAATGTCACATGATCAAAACTGAGCCAATGGTTCTTCTCTCTCTCACTGTGAGATTGTGGGTGATCGTCTCCCATGTTCGGATGCTTGGTTTTAGGCTGCAGTGTTTGGGAGAAATCAGTGATTTTTCAGAACTTTGGCAGGTGCTCACAGCTGGCACTAGTGTATTTTTTGCCACTTCAAAGCACCTATGGACAGTCCTTTGCTTTTCCATACAAGAGGAAGCTTAGGAATGCTTTGCTTCCTTCTAGGTCAGGCTGCCTGCAGATATGGACCCTTTCCTCTGCTGCCTTATTGCCAGTTACATTAAATACAGTATATGACAAGAGTTTCTTAATATTGTACTGTAGTCAACATCCGTGTGAGTGTATACAATGGCTCCCATGCAGGAAAAGATTGAAAAGAATGGTAGTAGGAGCAAGGAGATGATTATGGTGGAAGTTAAGAAGTAAATCATTGAGAAGTACGAACAAGGTATGCAAATAGGCCAAAACTCCAAGATTTTATAAGAAGTCTATGTCTGCATCTCGTCTGCACAAGTGGAGAAAAAGGCAGAGGAATCCCTCACTTCAAATGAGATAAGGGAGATGTGTAAAATGTGGGAAACAGTGCAAAATTTTGTAGAAAACACCACCTGAATAAGGCTGTAGCAGTGCAAGTGATGAATCTGTTTAATGACAATGCAATGTCACATTTCTGTGAAATCCTCCAAAGGTGGCAAAAACAAGTGTCATTGGATAGGTTTCTTGTTAAAGTTGCATGAATAGAAAAAGATTCCATTGAGCCTATTGAAAGCAGTGATTCCATTAGTGATAATCAAAGCCTTTACACAATAACCCTCCTCTCTCTTGTCTCCCTCACACCAGCCATGAGGTTTTCAAAGGTAAGTGCAGGTTAATTTGTTTATTTTTCTTTATATTTTGTATTTTATTTATTTATTATTATTTATATTATATTACAGTATTGTAATAATTTTTATATGAATACTTTTGGGTTGTGGAATGAGTCATCTGAGTTTCCATTATTTCTTATGGGGGAATTTGCTTGATATACAAGTACTTTGAGTTACAAGCATGTTTCCAGAATGAATTATGCTCACAAACCAAGGTTTTACTGTATGTATGTACGTATGTATGTGTGTGTATACACACATATATATGTGTGTATATATATGTATATATATGTATATATACATATATATACACACATATATATATTTGTATATTGAACTATGTAGAAGTATGTTTATAAATGTTATTAAGCAAATAATAAAGGCAGTAAGGATTTGTTTTAAAAATGAGTTTTTAAGGATGGATTACATATTTGGAATAGAAACAGGGAGAGATAAAATTTCCCAGATAGAAAAAGTAGTGCAGACAGTGGCACAGAATATGTTCAAGTCTAGTGTGTTATTTGATGGGCACATGTAAGGAAAATTTTAGAGAAGATTGTAAAGAGAACCATATCACAGAGAGCCTTGAATATGTCATATTTTTCTGTGATTTAAAAAAAATACCACTTTAGCACAGTGTTATAGAATGTTTTTATTTTTTTAATTTTTTAAATTTATTTTTGAGAGAGCGAGGGACAGAGCATGAGTGGGGGAGAGGCAGAGAGGGAGACACAGAATCTGAACTCATGAACTCCGAGATCATGACCTGAGCCAAAGTTGGATGCTTAAGGGACTGAGCCACCTGGGCACCCCTAGAATGTTTTCAGAAAGGTGTTAGTTTTAATCTGCCCCTAGAGGCATTAGGTAGTATTTTAAATATCCCCAAATAAATAGTAATCGCAGTCCAGGGTGGTTATCTGGCATTTAAAAGACTGTAATGGGTACTTCAAAGAGAACTGTTGCAGGTAGTTCCATTACCTGTTATCTTTAATCAGTGCCACTCACTTTTTTAAGTAGCATAAGGAAGGCTAGAAATATATTTTCATTGCTGAAATATATCTCATTAGAGATGCATGGATGGGCTTGGTATCTTACCAAGTACCTCCACACTTGCACAGATAAGGCATGAGAATTTAGAGACCTTAGTAGCTTACAGTCCTTTGAGCACATTCCTGTCTTAGGTTTTCATTTTCCCTATTTTGCCCCTGGAATCCAGTAACAAAGATGGCCTAATTCTGTCCTGGAATATGTTCCATTTGCCTCTAGTGAATCTCATATGCAAGGTCATAGTTGAAGAACCAAAAGGGAAGAAAAAGACCTGAGATATTATTGGTCTAATAAAAAAAGATGACACGATATTGTGTGTGCCAGGTAGCTGGTATGTGTGTGCAAATCAGGGATAGAATAAACTCTAGAGATTTGATTTCATTCCATCTGGTTGTGCTGATGGTGGGGGGGTGGGGGGGTGGAGAAGGAACCAGTAGTTCTTAACTACATCTATCTGTTAGAGACTGATTACCTGCCTCCCACCAAAATTAATAAATGTGAAAAGCCAAAATGGTTTAGGTCAGCCCAAAACACAAGTTAAGGATTTTGTATTTAATTTGTTAGAAAAAGGGAAATCACTGAAGTGTTTGAACTGCCCAATTACCTTGTTGGTTAGTATGTGATGCTTTTGAATCAAGAAAAAGGGTTGATCTCTGTTAGGAAATTAAGTTCAACCCTTGCTAAACTTAGTGAACTTTTCTGTATATAGATATAAATCTGTACTCTATAAATTGGTGTTGATGGCTTATTCCAAATCCATAGCTACTTCTAGTACAACGACTACTTCTAATAATTAGCGCATTAATAAATCTCAGAACTGGTATCTTTCCTGGTACCACTGAGTCTTTGCAACTTTGATGCGTTTGTCACTCCCTCATGCACACCACGCACCTAATTGCTGAATAATGTTTTTTGTTTGTTTGCGTTTGGGGTTTAACATTTAGGTTATTTAAAAGCCTTATTCTTCAAATTGTTAATGATAACCAAAAATTGTGTTTGTTTCCATATTATCCCTCATTGATCTCTGTATTTATTATTGCTGTCTTTGCTTGCTGTAGTTTACTTAATTAAGGAAGGAGGGTATTAGATACATCAAACTTGGTAGTTCTTTTCTCAAATCTTAGGAGACATTGACAAGAGCTCTAGTCCAGAAGAGGTTTTGCAGTAGTTCACCTGAGACCAATCCTCACTTTCTGTTACCTTGCTATAAAAGAGCAGGAGGGGGGCACCTGGGTGGCTCAGTCGGTTCAGCATCTGACTTTGGCTCAGGTCATGATCTCATGGTCCGTGGGTTCAAGCTCTGTGTCGGGCTCTTTGCTAACTGCCCAGAGCATGGAGCCTGCTTCAGATTCTGTGTCTCCCTCTCTGCCCCTCCCCTGCCCATGCTCTCTCTCTCAAAAATAAATAAATACTTTAAAAAAAAAAGAGCAGGAGGATTAGGCAGCGAATTAATTAAAAACAATGGTGCATGTGAATAGCTCTTCCAACTGTCTTTCATTTCATGTTTTGGTAAGTGTGATCAATGCCAAATTTCTCTATTGTGGAGTAATGAACACACAAGCATAGATATACATTACGAAATCATAAAAATTCAATTAAAGTTAAAACACAAAGTTACTTTGTGTCAAAGCTATCACAAAATTTAAAATTTGTTTTACTACTTTCTGTTGAGCTCGAGATGCAGGAGGCATGGTTATACCTTTAATAACGCCAGGCTATATATTTATCTTAAATGTATCAGCCTGTTTGGGAGAAAAAGTATCTGGAAGAGATGTTAATTTTCCAGTCTCTGACAAGCTGTCTACCAAATGGCTTTCCTGTGACAATAAATAGGTTTTACTTGACATGTTTATTTACATACTATTTAATACACCTTGTGTTGAAAGGAGACAAATAATGACTTGAATCACTTCCAGATTACTTTGCTCTATGCAGATAAGAAGATAAATTCAAGACCTCTAATACATAATGGCACTAATCTTTCACTAGTGGATAAAAAGCAAAAATTCTCCATGCCTTACCTTCCTTTTGTTGTTCATTTAAGGGGGATACTGATCTTGTTTCCTCTTTTCAAAGAGAATAGAGTAACTTCTTTTAGATAGAGAACACAAAACATGATAATGTTCTGTAATTGATGGCACAGTAACTTTTTCCCTTTTACCAATTTGCAAAGAATAAATTTTTGAGAATGTGATTTTGGAAGATATTTTTTTCTATTTTTCATATCTCGCTATATCTTATTTTGGAAGAGTAATTCTAGGTTTTTGAACTTTTAGAATTCATCCCTCTTCTATGGTTAAAGATCAGCATCAGTATCTTAAAATGTACTAATTGCACATAATTACTAATTGTTTTATATTTTTCTTAAAAGTCTTCTTAAATATATGAGTTGTTTTCATACTTCAAAGCAAAATAATCTGAATAGATACTTAAATTTAACAGATGTGAAACTCCTTCGAGGTAAATTTTAGATTCTTAAAAAGTTTTGGGGTGCCTGGGTGGCTCAGTTAGTTAAGCTTCTGACTTCGGCTCAGGTCATGATCTCACAGTTCGTGGATTAGAGCCCCACGTTGGGCTCTGTGCTGATAGGTCAGAGCCTGGAACCTGCTTCGGATTCTGTGTCTCCTTCTCTCTCTGCCCTACCTCTGCTCGTGCTCTGTCTCTCTAGAAAATAAATAAACATTTAAAGCAAAAAACCAAGTTTCATTTGGCACCAGTGCAGGATTGGCTGAAATATATCTCTAATAGGAAGAGAATAACACTTCAGTGGTATTTTTTGTAAATGACCAATATTAAATTTAATAGAGCTAATTTAATAAAGAAAGGCAGTTCTAGATTACTACTGCTAGAAAAATGTGGAGGGTCAGCAGTGTAAACACTGCCCAAAGCAACCCTTATCAATCACCTTGCTCTCATTATAGTTAGACTTTGAATATGAGGTGAAAGTGTAAACAGGTGACCCAGTTTGTTTAACTAGTGACCAGTAAGGTCAATATGGATAATAAGACACCTAATACCATAGTAATTCTATTATATCAATAAAACGTCTTTTTGCAAACAAATTCATTACTACGTTATGACTTTTATAACCCTTGAGATACTTTTATAACCCTTGACATATGAATGCTCATAGAGAGATAAATTGTAAAGTTAAAGAAAGAGAAAAAGTGGGATCAGCTGCCTTTGGTTGTAGGACTTTTGGTTTTACTGAGGTATTGCCATTCTACTTGTGTTGGAAAACTTGGTATGACTATTTATAAGGCAGCATATATTTCTCAGTCCGTACCTACCAGTTGTTTCCTTCACATCATACCTGAGAGATTTCTCTGAAATCTTTTTCAGTTCAAATCACCAGAGTGGGACCATCTTAACCAATATGTCAGGTCAATGTAGACAAATCACATCATTACCTTGTGACTGTTCATGTTAGCGCATGAATATTAATCCGGTGCATTTTTTTCCACTGAAAAATTGGGCAACCTGTAAAGAGTTTAAAATAAGCACTTAGAGAACCTTTCTTGAAATCAAAATTAACTCAAGAAAGTATATCATTAGTATTCTGAAAAACAATATGAATTTATTGGAAGAGTTTCAACTATAATTTTAGTCTCAGTTCACATTAATGGAAAATAAAATTCATAGACAAACCAGGCAGAATGCAATTGATATACGTTTGAATCCAAAAACTGAGGTTCATTTTCAGTTGGTGGCCTCATTTGAACTCCGCAATTTTCTCTTGCCACTTAATGGCTGTACTGAATCCTGGCAGCTGCCTTGTATCACAGTTGTGAGCTGTCAAGGTAAGTAAAAGTAGGTAAGAAACTTGATAACTTTGGTCAATTACAGGAACAGTTCTCTAACTGCAATTATGTAGTGAGCGGAGAGTTCACAGCATTAATTCAAAAGGTCCAATCTAGATTATCAGAGGCTCTCAGTCCTATGGGGGAATTCTTATGTTACTCAGTAGGCTTCCGAGCTCATATGTATCCAATACGACAATGCTTTCATCTTGAATTTTTCATAGTGCATCTCCATTTAGGCTGACAAACACACACAAAAGATCCATCTTTACAGTAATCAAAGTAATCATGCCTGGCCTTTTCTGCTTTGCAGTGCCATAGATCAGCATTTTGCTATGTACATTGCTGACAAGTGCAGATATTAAACTGTGAAAATTAAAACCGCGTGGTAGACCCAGAAGAAAGTCAGAAAAGGCTTCAAATGACATTGTCTGGTATGTGCAACACCAAATGCAAAATGCCTTAGAAGGAGTCTAAACATGGAATGAGCACGTACAATATTGACATTTGCCTATATGGGAAAATCTTTTGTTTCTGTCCTAACCTAATAGTAGGGCAGATTTTTTTGTTTTTCAAATCCATCTTTGTATTTAAGGTGTACATTTAAAACATACCTACTTCCATAAATCTCTTGTAACACATAATTATATGTATATTTTAAGCCTTTACTGATACTTTGTGCTAGTAATCAACTACAAGGTTTTAGCTGATCAGCCAGAAGTTACTTGGAAGCTTTTTAGGGGCATTTGAAATTCGTTAGGCTTTCAGTTTTGCCAGCCTTTAGTAACATTGGACTGCCTTTTGCAAATTAATTCCATCCACATGCATTCTACTCCCTCTGTACAACAACATCAACATCCTACTCGAGTTATTTCTTTATTTTATAGGAAAATTTGCTTATTATGTTTTAGACTTGCTTCAAATCATTTAATAGAAAATAAGAAAGCATTTATAAAAATAATAGAGCCACATGGGCTTTCTGTGTTTTAAGATTGCCTGTTACTGGGGCACCTGGGTGGCTCCGTCAGTTAAGCATCCAACTCTTGGCTTTAGCTCAGGTCATGATCTCATGGTTCATGAGTTCAAGTCCCACATCGGGCTCTGTGCTGGCATCACAGAACCTGCTTGAGATTCTCTCTCTCTCCCTCTGCGTCTCCCTTGCTCTTTCTCTGTCTCTCACAATAAATTAATAAACTTTAAATTTTTTTTTTAAATATTGCCTATTACTTTCTGTTATGGCTCATATGAAATTGTGGTAGCAGATACAGCATAGAGGTAGATAAATTTTATTTAGTGGGTTTTTTTTTTAGTAAGTATTATTTAACATTTTTTTCCATTTTGCATTTGTATTCAAAGAGTAGTTGTAAGTAATAAAAATGATTTTTTAATGTTATGTGAAAATTAATTGCACGTAATCTTTTTAGTTTTGTAGAACATAAAAATTATAGGATGTTATATGCCAAATTAAGTGTTATGACATTTCATGGTATGAGACTTCTAAATAAGAATTTACATGGCAATACCAATCATCCATTTATAATACATTAAGTGCTCACATATTTCAATTAAAGAATGAGGGACTTCTCTATTATTTATATTTAAGAATTAGGTAGAGAAACTGATACAGTCTTTTTCTTAAATTTTAAAATTATCTCAGTTTTTTACACCACGTATGGTGTAAGCCAGGGATTAGAACTTTTAGATTTTATCTCCATTTCTATTGGAATCAATCTGTGTCATCCTCATTGCTTCCTCTGATTTTGACTGGGGGACTTTAAGGATGTCTCAGGAACACAGTTCCTCACCTAAGACATGCTGTTGGACTATTTGCTCTTTTGCTATTCTAACTCAGACTTTCTATTGGGATGTTTGATGGAAAATCCGTAGACCAGTAAGGAGTCATAAAGGAACTTAGCTGCCACATTGCCCCAAACATCATTTCCATCAACTCACAAAGGCTAAAGGAAGACCGATGAGGCCCAATCAATGTGAGTCACATGGGAAAATGAGTCTCAAAATCATGCTTTCCCTGACTTTGAGAATTTTGGTGAAAAAGCTCTATTTCACTTAAAGCTGTTGAATCTGAAACAAAAATAACTGAACAATTTCATTACAATGGTGCACTCATAAAGTAGATTTCAGAGAGTTAATGCAGTAATGAGTAGAAAAGAAATATGGAACTAGAGAGTATAATACCAAGAGAAATAAGTCAGTCAAATACAAGTACCATATAGTTTCACTCATATGTGGAATTTAGGAAACAAAACAAATGAGCAAAGGGAAAAGAAGGGGGAGCAAACCAAGAAACCTTTTCTCTTAATTACAGAGAACAAACTGAGGGTTGTCTGAGGGGAGGTGAGTAGGGAGATGGGTTAAATAGGTGATGGGGATTAAGGAGTGCACCTGTTGTGATGAGCACTTGGCATTGTATGGAAGTGTTGAATCACTTTATTTACACCTGAAACTAATACTACCATGTATGTTAACTGAGATTTAAATAAGTTTTTTTTAAAAAGATTTGGTTTTTTTGTTTTTTTTTTTTAAAGAAAAGACATATGGATGAGTAGAACAGACCCACTTCTCAGTAGCTTATTTGGTTTAAAAAAAAAGCATCCAGGAAGAGAATGACAGAAATTAACAAAAGGAGGTATGGTCAAGCAGAAAGGAAGAAAATGAGACTCAGATAGTTTAAGCCATTTTGCCCAAACCACCCAGTTAGTGATGAAAGAGTATATCTTTCAACCAGGTACTTGGCTTCATGATACCTGGAGTTTTAGACTGGCATTAAATTGCTTTCTCTAACTTAAAGATTTTTGACACTTGTCATAGTCCATTCAGGCTATTGTAATAAAATACCTTAGGCTGGGTAGCTTATAAACACAGAAATTTATTGCTCACAGTTCTGGAGGCTGGGAAGTTCCAGATCGACTTGCCAAGCAGATTCATTATCTGGTGGGTGCCCACTTCCCAGTTCATTAGACAGCTCTCTTCTTGTCTGTCCTTACATTGTGGAAAGAACAGGGTCTCTCAGGTTTCGATTGTAAGGGCACTAATCCTATTCAGGAAGGCTGCAACCTCATGATCACCTCCCAAAGGCCCCATTCCCTAATACTATCACATTGGGGATTAGGATTTTAAATTTTGGTAAGACATAAACATTCAATCTAGAGCAGCATTCTAGTTCTAGAGAGATATTTTAGGTAGAGTTAGTTCAATGAGGAAATAGATATAATACAGATAAGGCAGCACTGTAAGAAAGAAAGAAAAATACTCATGCAACTATTGCTGGGAGGGATCTGTAAGTCAAATCGTTCATGTGAGTATTAGAACCAAATATTGGCTTGGGGTCTAGGGTTTTATTGCCAGCATGAGGACAGGAGATGAGAGTCCAAGTCTATTTGAGGAGAAACCAAAACCGAGCTCCCTACAGACAGCCAAGAATCCTAAAGTACTGCTTCCTCTGTGTCATGGAGACTAGGAAAAGTGCCCATCAGCCTGGAGGAATATCATCACCAACCCAAAACTGGATGCCAAGCAGGTGCCAAGTGATGATATAGAGTCTAATTTCACATGGCATAGGTGGGAAATTCCTCATTCAGAGGCATAAAATTAGCCCAGATTCTTTGAAAAGTTTGCAACCCTCACAAGAACAAATGCTACAAACTGAGACAATTCTGATTCAAAGGGAAATCCATGTACATCGTAAGATTGCCATAAAAAAAATAACAACTATTACAGGGAACCAGGAGGTTGATACTCTAAGAATTCAACTTCTGAGGTTTAAATCAAATGTATTTGAAATGATCGAAGAGAAAGGAAACACATCATTAAATAA
This sequence comes from Panthera leo, assembly GCF_018350215.1. Lineage (NCBI taxonomy): Eukaryota > Metazoa > Chordata > Mammalia > Carnivora > Felidae > Panthera > Panthera leo. Next base: position 19,713,033 of record NC_056682.1, on the reverse strand, counting down.
GAATGAAACTGTATTAAAAATAGATCTTCCTAAAAAAAATCACCAGATATTTTAAACATTAGGTTATAGAGAGCTCAGTAAAGCATTAGTGGGCTTAATTAATTGGAATATATGCATGATGAAATCACTGACTATAGATCAGTGAGGAAAACTAATAGAAAATATGAAAGAGAATTGGAAAAATGGAGGAATAAAGGCAAACGCCAGCCTTTGTCTGTTAAAATCCCCTGCACAAGCAGGGAATTGAGAAACTGGTGACGAGGCGGAATTCTATGATAATTTGCTGAAATTTTTGAAGAACTGAAGAACATCCATGCTCACATTGAAGGTTTATACTAAACTCCACACAACACAAATAAAAACATAAAAGTCTGAGTTTACTCCTCATAGAGGCTCACTGAAAATTCTCCCAAAATATGTACTTCAGTACTTAAAACAAAACAGATGAGGAAGTAGATACAAAGCATTTGTATACAAAGTTGGTAAAAGTTGTTGTATCTAAGTAGGTATTTATTGGAATTAAAGAGAAAGCTAATGACAACTTTGGTGAAATTTTTAAAAAGGTAATCATTAAATACTAGGTTTCAAAAGTACAGAGGATTTGAAGGGTATGGAATTGCATTGTTTGGGAAGATGACAAAGATATTGGATCACATTTTTTAAAGTTTTTATTTTAATTCCGGGATCACTTTTGCCTTTTAAGAGGTACGTATGGATGGTAAGCATTTAAAGGTAAACCTGTAATGATACTGCTTTAATTTCAAAATAGAGAAAGCCAACAAGAAAATTAAGGCAATGTAATCTGTCCCACAGTGGGCGGGAAAAAGAGACACGTAAAAGCAAAGCAAAAATATGGCCAATTAAAACCCACAAAACTAAGTCGTAGAAACTATGACATAATATCAGTCATAATAAATGTGTATGTATTCTTAATTTAAGGCGGAGATTTTATGAATGAAAAACAACAACCCAACAATGTAGAAAGTATAAGGAACATGAATTGTTTATCAGAAAGAGGCAGATGTAAAAAACTGTTGCATTTGTAAGATGTGTATCAACACACATAAACCTTGGAAGCAATTTAGAAACAAAGAGGTGAGATGAGAATGTAATATGGCTTAATACCTCTGTGAATAAAATTCCAAGTGCACACGAAGGCTTGCGCGCCTCATTTATACCACCGCTGACTATTTCTGTCTCTTCAAACTTCTCTCTTACCACTCTCCCCTTCAATTATTCTGACCTAGTCACAACTGACCTTTTTTTGCAGTGTCTGAACAAGCATGTCTCCATGTCAAGGCCTTTCACTCTGCCTGTGGTGTTCTTCCTTCAGAACTACCCACCACCCGCTTCTTAATTTCAGTGAGGTCTCTGCTCAAAATCAGCCCTTCAGAGAAGCTTTTCCTCAGCACTGTCTCTAAAGTGGCATCACCTGCTGTGCTCTATCCATTTATCCTTCCCCATGACATTTAAGGATATACTTATATTTTTAACTCATATATTTTTAAAAGGTTTTATTGAAGTATGACTGATATATGATTGTACAGTCATACAAGCTGTACATTTTTAATGTATACACATTGATGAGTTTGGAGACAAGTATAAGGTATGAAATTGGTTACCACGATCTATGCTGTAAACGTATTCGTCACCACCAAAAGCTCCCTACTGCCTGCCTTTCTTTCTTTCTTTCTTTCTTTCTTTCTTTCTTTCTTTCTTTCTTCTTTCTTTCTTTCTCTTTCTTTCTTTCTTTCTTTCTTTCTTTCTTTCTTTCCTTGTTTTGTGATAAAGAACACAATCTAATATTTATTTGCAAATTTTTCAGTTTATAATACAGTATTGTTAACTCCAGGCACTATCCTGTACAGGAGGAGATCTCTAGGACTCTTTCATCTTACACAACTGAAACTTCCAACCCTGTGGCCAATGTTTCCCAGTGTTCCCTTCCCCCCACCAGCCCCTGGCAACTACCATTCTCCTCTCTGCTTCTAGAAGGTTGAGAATTTTAAATTTCTCATATAAGTGGTATCATGTGGCATTGGTCCTCTGTGTCTAGCCTATTTCCTTTAGGATAATGTCCTCCAAGTTTATCTATGTTGTTTCAAATGGCAGAATTGCACCTCCCTCTTTTAAAGGCTGAATAATATTTGATTATAGTTATACTGCACTTTATTCATCCATTGATGGTAATGGATGAATACCATCATATTCTATATAGTGGCTATTGTGATTATTCCTGCAGTGAGTGTAGGAGCGTACATATCTCTCAGAGATACTGGTTTCGGTTCCTTTCAATACAATATATACCCAGAAGTGGCATTGTTGGATCATTTGGTGGTTCTATTTTTAATTTTTTGAGGAATCTCCAAAAATCATAGGATTTTCTTACATATATTGGAAATGAACCCTTTCTCAGATATATGGTTTGCATAAATTTTCTCCAGTTACTTAGGCTGCTCTTTTATCCTGTTGTTTCCTTTTGCTTCACTATTCAGTTTGATGTAATCCTGTCTATTTTTTGTTTTGTTACTTGTGCTTTCATATTTATGAAATAATTACCGAAGCCATTGTCAAAAAGCTTTTTTTCTATGTTTTTTTCTTAGAGTTTTATGGCTTCAGGTATAATTTTGATGTCGTTCACCCATCTTGAATTTGTTTTTGTTTGTGGCATAATATGAGTCTAATTTCATTCTTTTGCTTATGGATATAGTTTTTACAATATCTTTTATTGAAAATACTATCATTTCCCCATTGTATATTTTGCCAGCCTTGTGGAAGATTAGCTGATCACATACTGTGGCTCAATTTCTGGGCTCTGGTTCTGCTTCATTGGTCTATATGTCTGTTTTATATCAGTGGCATATTGTTTTGATTACTGTAGATTTTTTAAGTTTATTACTAGATATTTCATTCTTTTAATTCTATTAAATGGAATTACTTTCTTAATTTTCTTTCAGTTAGTTATTAGTATATACAAATGTACCTTTTTCTATGTTGATTTGCATCCTGCAACTTTGCTAAATTTTATTAAACTTTGCTAAGTGTATCAGTTCTAATAGTTGTGTGTGTGTGTGTGTGTGTGTGTGTGTGTGTGTGTGTGTGTGGTGTGGTGTAGTCTGTAAGGCTTTCTTTTTAAGATCCTGTCGTCTGTAAACAGAGCCAATTTCACTTCTTCCTTTTTTATTGGGATGCATTTTATTTCTTGTTCTTAACTAATTGCCATGGCTAGGACTTACAGGAATATGTGGAATAAAAGTGGCAAAAATGTGCGTCCTTGCCTTGTTCCAGATTGTAGAGAAAAAGATGTCAGGTTTTTACTACTAAGATAGTAGTTGTGGGCTTATCATATACGGTCTTTTTATGTTGAGGTACATTCCCTCTCTATCTTTGTCGAACATTTTTATCATGAGTAGATGTTGTTTATGGTAAGATGATTTTTTTCTGCATCTATTGAAATAATTGCATGGTTTATAGTTTCTATTTTGGTGAAGTATCACCTTTATTGATTTGAACCATTCTTGTATACCTAGAATAAACCCCGCTTGATCATTGTGTATGATCCTTTTAATGTATTGTTGTATTCAGTTTACTAATATTTTGTTGGGGCTTCTTACATCTGTGTACGTCAGTGATTTGGCCTGTAATTTTCTTTTTTTGAAGTGTCCTTATCTGGCTTTAGTATTAAAGTAACAATAGTCATGACAATGAAGCCTGACACATAGTAAATATTAAACTAAAATGTAATTATTATTACTATTATAACTGTCGTTACTATTGTTAATAGCTGGTTAATCTCTTCCTGTTGATAGGCAAAAACATATGGACAAGCAAAAACGTTGGTCTGGAATCTGTACACCAAAATCAAAAACTCAGTGGAATACTCACTCTGCATTTGGGTCCTTAGAAAACCTAATGTCTATTTGAAAAGGAAATACCTGGGAAAATGTTGAAAATTTTATTTTTTATTTATTTAAATCCTCAATATTTTAATAAATAAACTTACTGGGCAATTTCTTATTACTGGAAAGGGCCATCATGGGAAAACTCATGCATTTTAATGGTGCAATTGTGTACTGGTTGATAAGGCGTACTTTATCTCTTGTATTTCAACACGATTTCAGAGCTGTCACTGAGCCTTTACTGGGTAGTCACTAGTGCAAAGAGCTTCTTCACCAGAGTTAGCACGATTATGATAATAGCATCTTTAAAAGTTCTAGCAACAGGGGCTTTTGGGTGGTTCAGTTGAGTGTCTGACTCTTGATTTTGGCTCAGGTCATAATGCCAACCTTGTGAGATCAAGTCCCACATCAGGCTCTGTGCTGAGCTGGGAGTCTGCTTAAGACTCTTTCTCTCCCTGTATCCCTCTCTGCTGCTCCCTCAGTCTTTCTCTCTGTCTAAAATAATAATAACAATAATAAAGCTCAAGGAAAACAGGACCACTGAGCTAAATGGATACTGAATGATAGGAATTTATTCAAATACCATCAAAGATACTTTTCTTAATGTCTCAGAATACTGATCCCTGTGTTTGACAATGCATAATGGTGGCTGAGTGAATTAATTACCTGGGACAAGTTCTCACTGCAATGCTTTGTGAGCAAATTGTAACTTTATTAATGACATGATTTAACACTAAATGTTATATCAATAAGGATGCCTTTTAATAGGATGAAAATATATTTCTAAATTTTTACCCCAATATTTAAATTTTGAGTTTATCAAGTGAGATGTAATATAGTTATCGCAATGTATATACATTTTCTTTAAACTCCATCTCTTCTTTAAAGGAGTTTCAAAGGGTACTATGTGAAGGAAATAAAAGGTAAGTAAAAAATTTTACCTGTTTGGAGTCATATGACTTTTGATGATTATGTTTTCTTCCTGTATATACTTTTAAATTCATTTAAATATTTATTGAATATTTATCACCATTGTATAATGCTGTCCTAAAAGAAATATAAACATAAATATATATATACATATATATACACACATACACATACACATATGTATACGTATGCGTATGTGTGTGTGTGTATCAGAAATGGGGCTGACAGAAAAACCCAAAAGATGATAAAAAAAAATGGCAGAGATTCAGAGAAGAGAACATGAGTGAAGACACATCCATCTCTGGCAGAACATTGGATTAACCTACTGTACGGATCCACATTGTTCCAACTGTTCCACCAGCATTCAACCATAGAATAATTTTAAATATTTAGAATGTTGTGGCTCTGCCTGTGTCTGGGGACAGGAGGCAGATCTGGGTAAATAAAATACTTATAAATTTGGTGCTGGTAGAGGCGCCTGGGTGGCTCAGTCTGTTGGCTGACTGACTTTTGATTTTGGCTCAGGTCATAATCTCATGGTTTGTGAGGTTGAGCACTACCTCAGGCTCTGTGCTGACAGCATGGAGTCTGCTTGGGATTCTCTCTCTACCTCTCTTTCTATCCCTCCCCCACTGGTGCGCTCTCTGTCTCTCTCAAAATAAATAAATAAACTTAAAAAAAATTGTGCCAGTACCTTGGTTAAAAGTCGATACTCAAGATGGCAGCCAATTCATTTTTGTAAATAAGAAAACATAAATGGACATATTTATGCACAGCATCGCCAACAAAATGTTGTACCCAGTAGCTGTATCTTTTTTCATTGTGAATAAACTCTAGAGACCAAGAGGCTCATTGCTTGGCCCAGGTCAATAGCTGAGTTTGCATGTGGCTTAATGACTCCTAGGTGCTGAAAGCCAACCATTCTCCTGAAGAACTCTTCTACTGAGAGCTGCCTGAAGGAGGCTGAAGTTTGTCACAGTACAGTTATTGATCAGTTGAATGTCTTCATTCATAACTTCATCTATCATTTATTTAGCTACAGACTTCTTCAGTGTGTAAATGTAGTGGGCCAGTAAGATACGGTGGAATCTGCAAAGATTGATTAAGTCACTCGTTCTTCATGTGTAGCGTCCCTGGACTATGATGATAAGTTGTGCTCACTTCCCTTCAAGCAGATCTACTGTCTTAGCAGCAACTGGTGTGTAGACACATATTTGAAAAATTGGGATGAGAGCTAGAGTAGATTTGCTTGTGCATAATGTAATGGAAGGAGGGACCTTTCCCACTTACAAGAATACAGAGACTTTTTTTTTGAAATATTGTAGTACAGAAGACTCTTAAGAGGTGGCTCCATGCATGTTAAGAACAATTTTAGTGAGGTAATCTTAGTGCTTGTCAGTGTTTGTCTTCTCTCTTGAATTCTTATTTCTTTAAAAGCAGAATTGTACAGAGCTGATTCATGATTTCTCTCTTATTTATCCCTGCAATTTTTCCTGACTCCCTCTCAGAGAAATGACACATGACTATTTTCAAAGCATTTCATTAATGGCTAAGAACGTTAATAAGTGAAAGTTTACCAATATTATCATTAATTTAATGTACAATCTTAGCCCAATTATACTCAACTAGATATATTCTCAGCTGCCTGACACAAGTACTGAACATCTAAATTGAGGAGACATTATCACTGACCATAGAGCAAAGAGGGGAAAACAAATAAAAGCAAGTCTTGTAATCACCAGTCCACAGGAATGACCTTGGCTTTATGGTCTCCCCATGCCAGACATCACATTAACTACAGGTAAAGCAAGGAAAAAGAGCAGTAACAACTCTCACCACATATTTCATGGAGATGAAGCTAAAGTTAATGAGAAAATGTTAGTAAAACATTTTAAGCTCCTTTGTAGGAGGACACTATATAAATATAGAGCAATACTATCAGTCATTTTAATGGGTTGGGAATTTTTACTGCTTGAGAAAGATACCCCGTTTGAGTTATGCTGGTCTTGCTTGCTGTATATCCTTGGTTTTACAACACAGCAAAGGTATTCGAAACTTCTAACTTTCTATTATCTCTGAATATTGGGGATGTGGCAATATCAAGCAGGAGCTCTGAGTTCCAAAGGGAGAATTTGATATTGAATGGCTTTTGAATTCCATGGCTATGGGTGTCTGTGTTGAGAGATGTATTATTTATTATTGCCACATACAAAAGAAAAGTACAATAAAAAAGGCAAATGCTGAACTGGGGAATATAACCTCTTGGTCAGGTCGGTGGCTGTAGCAATCCCAGGGCAAACATTCTTATTCCAACAACTCGGCAGCCCCACTCCCCTTAGTCTCTCAAGCAATAAAAGGCCAAACAAATCATTACAGGTTCAACCGGAGAGCAGCGCTTTCAAAGATGACAATCCGCCGTTCATTTCACATAACAGCAAAGAATGATGTTAGAGCCTTGAATAGTAAGGCAGTATTATGAATTTCTCAGAGAACTAGACTTTACCAGTCTGTTTCAGAAAGGGAAACATAAGGTCCAAGTTTGTATGAATATATCCAGAGGGCACACTTCATTTTTCCTCTGGCGAATATACCGATATGGGTAGTGCTGCTAGGAAAAAAAATGCTTTGTGGTAGGAAATTTCTTATTATTTTAAGGACGGAAGTGTGCAGTCCTACTAGGCATTCTCATTTGCAAATCTTCCTGCCTGAATCATATTGGAAACCTTACAACCAGCGTAGCAACTGCCTCCATCTCTCTTCTGCCCTTAGATTGCTTAAAGATTTGGCATTCATCCTCTATATTGTCATTCGTCACGTTTCTATACAACTTGGCTTATGTTTGTTTGTTTGTTTTCCCTTACTCTGTCTCCTGCCATCTTCCTTGTTAATTTACAGCGTCTATATGGTCATCATCACCTTGGATTCAAGTAGCCTTGCCCTTCCTGACTCAGGAGAACTTTATTCTGCTTCGCTTAGCTTTCTCCCATGACTGATCCGCAGATCACACCATATCTCGAACTATTCTGTCTTTGGAACTGGAAGTCCTGAGAGTCTCTTCTTATTCCTTTTCTTCCTTTATGTCAGCATCCTATCTGTTTAACTTAGTCACCAAGCTGTGACTTTATTGTGACCCAGGGTTTGGTGACTTTAGTCTTGCCTGTTCTCATGATCTCTCAGCTCCCTCTTGATTTGAAGTCCTTTCCAACCTAACCTAACCTGGTCTCACAGTCAATAAGGGCTTTATATCTAGTGCCTTCCATTTTTCTGCTCCCCTGTCCTTCCACTGCCATGACTTGAACAGTTTTTAAAATGGAACCAACTCCTAGGTTTCTGTGTTCCTACTTCCTCTTAAGAAATGTCATATAACAGTGGTGATAGCCCTATCACACTTTATGAGCTCCGGTCTCAGCCAGGCTGATGACTTTTTTTAGGAAACTTTAATTCTGTGATGTAGATTATCTTCTTTCTCGTGTTCTCCAAATCATCTTTTCTCTATCCCTCTCAGCAGATGATTTATGACATATAAATCACTGAAATTTTGAGACATGGACTTCCCTATCTTCTGTTGCTTCAAGATCAAAATCTATAGTCACTATTATTGTAATCAAGGATGATACTAAAAATATTTAACAACAAGAGAGGAATTGGTACCAAATGACCAGAACTAGGATGTATGTTTTTGAGGCCTTCTCCTGGGGCTTGATGTCGGGGATGGATGGAAAACACATTGTGGCCACGGAGTGAGCACTGAAGTAGGAGCCCTGCGTCACAGCTGCAACCACACAGCGACCACTGTGAAAAATATTTGATGTTTTAAAACCAGCTTTGTTGGATCTTTGTCCCTGTTGTACAGAAAGACTCTCCTCCCCCCAAACACACACATGCCTGCACAGAGCACACTTTTGTGGAAGCCTCACACTTCCTCTGGAATTTTGTTAAGTGTTCTCTTGGGAGCCTAAGTCTAACCATCTATCTGTAAACCCTTCATATATTCATTATCATTAAACTGCTCTTGACCTTAACTGTCTTTTCAATTACTGTCTTCTACTTTTTAACCTCCTTAGAGGATTTATTCACTTAATTTTACATTTAATTTCAACTCACTTCAGTTAAGCTTCTGATCTTACTTATGTGAAGAAACACCATTAGCTTGGTCATCAATGGCCCCTCACCTGCTAACATTCATGCTTCCCTTTCCATCCCATTCTGCCTGACATGTTAGGAGCATTTGGACTTGTTAACACTCTTATTCCATTGTTTTTCCTCTTTTTTATTTATTTATTTATTTATTTATTTATTTATTTATTTATTTATTTGTTTTTTTAATATATGAAATTTACTGCCAAATTGGTTTCCATACAACACCCAGTGCTCATCCCAAAAGGTGCCCTCCTCAATACCCATCACCCACCCTACCCTCCCTCCCACCCCCCATCAACCCTCAGTTTGTTCTCAGTTTTTAACAGTCTCATGCTTTGGCTCTCTCCCACTCTAACCTCTTTTTTTTTTTTTTTCCTTCCCCTCCCCCATGGGTTTCTGTTAAGTTTCTCAGGATCCACATAAGAGTGAAACCATATGGTATCTGTCTTTCTCTGTCTGGCTTATTTCACTTAGCATCACACTCTCCAGTTCCATCCACGTTGCTACAAAAGGCCATATTTCGTTCTTTCTCATTGCCACGTAGGACTCCATTGTGTATATAAACCACAATTTCTTTATCCATTCATCAGTTGGTGGACATTTAGGCTCTTTCCATAATTTGGCTATTGTTGAGAGTGCTGCTATAAACATTGGGGTACAAGTGCCCCTATGCATCAGTACTCCTGTATCCCTTGGGTGAATTCCTAGCAGTGCTATTGCTGGGTCATAGGGTAGGTCTATTTTTAATTTTCTGAGGAACCTCCACACTGCTTTCCAGAGCGGCTGCACCAATTTGCATTCCCACCAACAGTGCAAGAGGGTTCCCGTTTCTCCACATCCTCTCCAGCATCTATAGTCTCCTGATTTGTTCATTTTGGCCACTCTGACAGGCGTGAGGTGATATCTGAGTGTGGTTTTGATTTGTATTTCCCTGATGAGGAGCGACATTGAACATCTTTTCATGTGCCTGTTGGCCATCTGGATGTCTTCTTTAGAGAAGTGTCTATTCATGTTTTCTGCCCATTTCTTCACTGGGTTATTTGTTTTTCGGGTGTGGAGTTTGGTGAGCTCTTTATAGATTTTGGATACTAGCCCTTTGTCCGATATGTCATTTGCAAATATCTTTTCCCATTCTGTTGGTTGCCTTTTAGTTTTGCTGGTTGTTTCCTTTGCTGTGCAGAAGCTTTTTGTCTTCATAAGGTCCCAGTAGTTCACTTTTGCTTTTAATTCCCTTGCCTTTGGGGATGTGCCGAGTAAGAGATTGCTACGGCTGAGGTCAGAGAGGTCTTTTCCTGCTTTCTCCTCTAAGGTTTTGATGGTTTCCTGTCTCACAATCAGTCCCTTATCCATTTTGAGTTTATTTTTGTGAATGGTGTGAGAAAGGTAGTTTCAACCTTCTGCATGTTGCTGTCCAGTTCTCCCAGCACCATTTGTTAAAGAGACTGTCTTTTTTCCATTGGAAGTTCTTTCCTGCTTTGTCAAAGATGAGTTGGCCATATGTTTGTGGGTCTAGTTCTGGGGTTTCTATTCTATTCCATTGGTCTATGTGTCTGTTTTTATGCCAATACCATGCTGTCTTGATGATGACGGCTTTGTAGTAGAGGCTAAAGTCTGGGATTGTGATGCCTCCTGCTTTGGTCTTCTTCTTCAAAATTACTTTGGCTCTTCGGGGCCTTTTGTGGTTCCATATGAATTTTAGGATTGCTTGTTCTAGTTTTGAGAAGAATGCTGGTGCAATTTTGATTGGGATTGCATTGAATGTGTAGATAGCTTTGGGTAGTATTGACATTTTGACAATATTTATTCTTCCAATCCATGAGCAGGGAATGTCTTTCCATTTCTTTAAATCTTCTTCAATTACCTTCATAAGCTTTCTATAGTTTTCAGCATACAGATCTTTTACATCTTTGGTTAGATTTATTCCTAGGTATTTTATGCTTCTTGGTGCAATTGTGAATGGGATCAGTTTCTTGATTTGTCTTTCTGTTGCTTCATTATTAGTGTATAAGAATGCAACCGATTTCTGTACATTGATTTTGTATCCTGCAACTTTGCTGAATTCATGTATCAGTTCTAGCAGACTTTTGGTGGAGTCTATCGGATTTTCCATGTATAATATCATGTCATCTGCAAAAAGCGAAAGCTTGACTTCATCTTTGCCAATTTTGATGCCTTTGATTTCCTTTTGTTGTCTGATCGCTGAAGCTAGAACTTCCAGCACTATGTTAAACAACAGCGGTGAGAGTGGGCATCCCTGTCGTGTTCCTGATCTCAGGGAAAAAGCTTTCAGTTTTTCCCCATTGAGGATGATGTTAGCTGTGGACTTTTCATAAATGGCTTTTATGATCTTTAAGTATGTTCCTTCTATCCCGACTTTCTCAAGGGTCTTTATTAAGAAAGGGTGCTGGATTTTGTCAAAGGCCTTTTCTGCATCGATTGACAGGATCATATGGTTCTTCTCTTTTTTTGTTGTTAATGTGATGTATCACGTTGATTGATTTGCGAATGTTGAACCAGCCCTGCATCCCAGGAATGAATCCCACTTGATCATGGTGAATAATTCTTTTTATATGCCGTTGAATTCGATTTGCTAGTATCTTATTGAGAATTTTTGCATCCATATTCATCAGGGATATTGGCCTGTAGTTCTCTTTTTTTCCTGGGTCTCTGTCTGGTTTAGGAATCAAAGTAATACTGGCTTCATAGAATGAGTCTGGAAGTTTTCCTTCCCTTTCTATTTCTTGGAATAGCTTGAGAAGGATAGGTATTATCTCTGCTTTAGACGTCTGGTAGAACTCCCCTGGGAAGCCATCTGGTCCTGGACTCTTATTTGTTGGGAGATTTTTGATAACTGATTCAATTTCTTCACTGGTTATGGGTCTGTTCAAGCTTTCTATTTCCTCCCGATTGAGTTTTGGAAGAGTGTGGGTGTTTAGGAATTTGTCCATTTCTTCCAGGTTGTCCAATTTGTTGGCATATAATTTTTCATAGTATTCCCTGATAATTGTTTGTATCTCTGAGGGATTGGTTGTAATCATTCCATTTTCATTCATGATTTTATCTATTTGGGTCATCTCCCTTTTCTTTTTGAGAAGCCTGGCTAGAGGTTTGTCAATTCTGTTTATTTTTTCAAAAAACCAACTCTTGGTTTCGTTGATCTGCTCTACAGTTTTTTTAGATTCTATATTGTTTATTTCTGCTCTGATCTTTCTTATTTCTCTTCTTCTGCTGGGTTTAGGCTGCCTTTGCTGTTCTGCTTCTATTTCCTTTAGGTGTGCTGTTAGATTTTGTATTTGGGATTTTTCTTGTTTCTTGAGATAGGCCTGGATTGCAATGTATTTTCCTCTCAGGATTGCCTTCTCTGCGTCCCAAAGCGTTTGGATTGTTGTATTTTCATTTTCGTTTGTTTCCATATATTTTTTAATTTCTTCTCTAATTGCCTGGTTGACCCACTCATTCATTAGTAGGGTGTTCTTTAACCTCCATGCTTTTGGAGGTTTTCCAGACTTTTTCCTGTGGTTGATTTCAAGCTTCATAGCATTGTGGTCTGAAAGTATGCATGGTATGATTTCAATTCTTGTAAATTTATGAAGGGCTGTTTTGTGACGCAGTATTTGAACTATCTTGGAGAATGTTCCATGTGCACTCGAGAAGAAAGTACATTCTGTTGCTTTGGGATGCAGAGTTCTAAATATATCTGTCAAGTCCATCTGATCCAATGTATCATTCAGGGCCCTTGTTTCTTTATTGACCGTGTGTCTAGATGATCTATCCATTTCTGTAAGTGGGGTGTTAAAGTCCCCTGCAATTACCACATTCTTATCAATAAGGTTGCTTATGTTTATGAGTAATTGTTTTATATATTTGGGGGCTCCCGTATTCGGCGCATAGACATTTATAATTGTTAGCTCTTCCTGATGCATAGACCCTGTAATTATTATATAATGCCCTTCTTCATCTCTTGTTACAGCCTTTAATTTAAAGTCTAGTTTGTCTGATATAAGTATGGCTACTCCAGCTTTCTTTTGGCTTCCAGCAGCATGATAAATAGTTCTCCATCCCCTCACTCTCAATCTAAAGGTGTCCTCAGATCTAAAATGAGTCTCTTGTAGACAGCAAATAGATGGGTCTTGTTTTTTTATCCATTCTGATACCCTATGTCTTTTGGTTGGCGCATTTAATCCATTTACATTCAGTGTTATTATAGAAAGATACGGGTTTAGAGTCATTGTGATATCTGTATGTTTTATGCTTGTAGTGATGTCTCTGGTACTTTGTCTCACAGGATCCCCCTTAGGATCTCTTGTAGGGCTGGTTTCGTGGTGACAAATTCCTTCAGTTTTTGTTTGTTTGGGAAGACCTTTATCTCTCCTTCTATTCTAAATGACAGACTTGCTGGATAAAGGATTCTCGGCTGCATATTTTTTCTGTTTAGCACACTGAAGATATCGTGCCAAGCCTTTCTGGCCTCCCAAGTTTCAAAAGAGAGATCAGTCACGAGTCTTATAGGTCTCCCTTTATATGTGATGGCACGTTTATCCCTTGCTGCTTTGAGAATTTTCTCTTTATCCTTGTATTTTGCCAGTTTCACTATGATATGTCGTGCAGAAGATCGATTCAAGTTACGTCTGAAGGGAGTTCTCTGTGCCTCTTGGATTTCAATGCCTTTTTCCTTCCCCAGTTCAGGGAAGTTCTCAGCTATAATTTCTTCAAGTACCCCTTCAGCACCTTTCCCTCTCTCTTCCTCCTCTGGGATACCAATTATGCGTATATTATTTCTTTTTAGTGTATCACTTAGTTCTCTAATTTTCCCCTCATACTCCTGGATTTTTTTATCTCTCTTTCTCTCAGCTTCCTCTTTTTCCATAACTTTATCTTCTAGTTCACCTATTTTCTCCTCTGCCTCTTCAATCCGAGCTGTCGTTGTTTCCATTTTGTTTTGCATTTCGTTTAAAGTGCTTTTCGGCTCCTCGTGACTGTTCCTTAGTCCCTTGATCTCTGTGGCAAGAGATTCTCTTCTGTCCTCTATACTGTTTTCAAGCCCAGCGATTAATTTTATGACTATTATTCTAAATTCACTTTCTGTTATATTATTTCAATCCTTTTTGATCAGTTCATTAGCTGTTGTTATTTCCTGGAGATTCTTCTGAGGGGAATTCTTCCGTTTGGTCATTTTGGATAGTCCCTGGAGTGGTGAGGACCTGCAGGGCACTTCCCCTGTGCTGTGGTGTATAACTGGAGTTGGTGGGCGGGGCCGCAGTCGACCTGATGTCTGCCCCCAGCCCACCGCTGGGGCCACAGTCAGACTGGTGTGTGCCTTCTCTTCCCCTCTCCTAGGGGCGGGATTCACTGTGGGGTGGCGTGGCCCGTCTGGGCTACTCGCACACTGCCAGGCTTGTGGTGCTGGGGATCTGGCGTATTAGCTGGGGTGGGTAGGCAAGGTGCACGGGGGCTGGAGGGGCAGGCTTAGCTCACTTCTCCTTAGGTGATCCACTTCAGGAGGGGACCTGTGGCAGCGGGAGGGAGTCAGATCCACTGCAGGAGGTTTGGCTCCACAGAAGCACAGAGTTGGGTGTTTGCGCGGAGCGAGCAAGTTCCCTGGCAGGAACTGGTTCCCTTTGGGATTTTGGCTGGGGGATGGGCGGGGGAGATGGCACTGGCGAGCACCTTTGTTCCCCACCAAACTGAGCTCTCTCTTCTGGGGGCTCAGCAGCTCTCCCTCCCTTTGTCCTCCAGCCTTCCCGCTTTCTGAGCAGAGCTGTTAACTTATGACCTCCCAGACGCTAAGTCGCACTTGCTGTCAGAACACAGTCCGTCAGGCCCCTCCTCTTTTGACAGCCAGACTCGGGGGCTCTGCTTGGCCGGCAAGCCGCCCCTCTGCCCCGGCTCCCTTCCGCCAGTCCGTGGAGCGCGCACCGCCTCGCCGCCCTTCCTACCCTCTTCCGTGGGCCTCTCGTCTGCCTTTGGCTCCAGAGACTCCATTCTGTTAATCCTCTGGCGGTTTTCTGGGTTATTTAGGCAGGTGTAGGTGGAATCTAAGTGATCAGCAGGACGCGTGGTGAGCCCAGCATCCTTCTACGCCGCCATCTTCCCTCCCTCCTCTTTTTTGTTTTTTAATGGCATACTTTCTCAGACTTCATTTACCTTCAGGACATTATCTTCTGGACTTCTTCCATGGCTATCTTCTCTGCATCTGTCCCTTAAACATGGGTGTCCTTTAGACATGTTCACAGTCCTGATTATTTGAACTTATTTATAATACATATTTTGAAGACTTTTTTTTTTTTGCTAAATTGATTATCTGTGCCAATAAGAGTCAGTTCCTATTGAAATTTTCTCTGAATTGCCTATTTCCTGACCCTTTTATATATAATATTTCTTTTGTGAACATCGAACTTTGCACACAATACATTGTAGCAACTCTGGATTCTGTTTTGTTATTCTGAAGGTTGTTTTTATTTTGCTTTGCTTTGCCTTAATAAGCACTTAATTTTCTTGGACTCCAACAGCAAAATAGTGTGCAACCATCAATGTCTCATGTCAGGCTTTTTCTTTGTGCTTTTTATTTTTTTTTTAATTTTGTAATTATTTAAATGTTTTTATTTATTTATTTTGATAGAGAGTGAGTGTGAATGCTTGAGGGGAAGAGAGTGAAGGGGAGAGAATCTTAAGCAGGATCCACACTGAGTGTGGATGTGGGGCTCAATCCCACAAACTGCGAGTTCATGACTGATCAGAGTTGGATCCCCAATGGACTAAGCCAGCCAGGTGACCCTCTTTGTGCTTTGTAAAATGTTGTCTAGATTCCTGAGGTTTTCCATTTAGCTATATTGTTTAGTGATTATGCAAGTACTTAGGCAGAAGTTATACTGAAGCATACCAAGCCAGAAAATTTCCACGTTTTGCCACCTGAGCATTAAGTTCAAGAATGCATGAAAAGGTACAGCATATTCCCAGCTCTTTCCAGGGATTTGATTCCCACTATGCTCTCTAGCATCTCATGCACCCATGTTTAGTATTAGTTTAGAAGTTGTTTAATTAATTAATTAATTAATTAATTAATTAAAATGGGGCACCTGGGTGGCTCAGTCAGTTAATCATCCGACTTCAGCTCAGGTCATGATCTCACAGTTTGTGAGTTCAAGCCCCATATCAGGCTCTGTGCTGACAGCTCAGAGCCTGGAGCCTGCTTAGGATTTTGTGTCCCCCTCTCTCTCTCTGCCCCTCCCTCACCTACAATCTCTCGCTCTCTCTCTCTCTCAAAATAAATAAACATTAAAAAACAAAAAAAAGAAGTTGTTCAATCATGTATTTGTTGTTTCAGCCATTTTGTATGGGTTTCTACATGAGTGAGCCTTTCTTACTTCAACAGTTTATCCTTAAGTGCTTAGTTGCTTTGTTGGCTACCCAAATGCAGTTTACTACCTCCAGCTAGTAAGCCTGTAAGTTTACATTGCCTAAAATGTGGAGAATGGAGATATCTCTAGGTACCCCACCCCCAGCTAAAACAAAGCCCTAAACAAAACAAACAAAAAACCTAGCCTTTTTTTTTGATTCAGCACCAGATTTTCTTTCATAAACCCTTTTTAAGTTGTTGCTGGCATTGTGTCATTTTCCCAAGGGCTGGAATGATTTCTTACTATTTCTGCTATGTTTATATTTATATTCTATAGATTAGAATTACTTGACTTCTTCATGTTCCCCTTAGAAATAGTAGAATGCAGATAAAGATATTTAATCTTCAATTTTATTGAAAATTGTTTCTAAGGTACAACAATGAATCACTTTGTCACTCCAAAATTACTAAATGGCTAAAGCTAACTTCCTCTATTATCATGACTAGCAAAAATAGTAGTCTGGTTATATTACAAATATTAAGAATAAAGATATAATTATTGATTTTTCTAAATTTTATATTTTACAATTTATTTATCTATTTGGAGAGTGCTTTGCTGTGCTAATTTTTCTCCACAGAGCTACTTTTGGGACTCACAGACATATAAATTCCCTGAGCACCACAAAAATGACCACTTCTTTTTTTTTAATGTTTATTTATTTATTTTGAGAGCATGAGTGAGAATGAGCACAAGAGGGGAGTGGCAGAGACAGAGAGGGAGAGAGAATCCGAAGCAGGCTTCATGCTGTCATTGCAGACTTCAAGTAGGGACTTGACCCCTATCACCACGAGATCACAACCTGAGCCAATATCAGGACTCGGATGCTTAACCAACTGAGCCACCCAGATGCCCCCAAAATGAGCATTTCTAAAGAGGCTTGTCCATCCTTCCTTTGGACATCTCTGCAACCCATACGTGTTGAGAACACGTCTGCTGCTGTTTTGTAAAAGTGAGTTCCTTTGAACAAAGGGCACAAAATATTTATATTTCTAAATTGTAGGATAGGCCAAACAACAAAGAAGATATTAAATGCATCATTAAATAGTGTCAGTCTTCATATCATCAACGTATAGTTCTTAATTTCCAGTCATTTTTACTCGTGTTTACTGTCACAAGATTCCAGATGGTATGTCCCAGTTCTGGAACAGGGTGATAAAAGATGTTAGGACATATGTTCCAATTTTTGATTCAGAAAAATGTAGTCAGCTAATTATTACTAAGTACTGAAAAGAAATGTTTAAAACTATAATCTGTTTGGGGTGCCTGGGTGGCTCAGTCTGTTGAGCATCCGACTTCGGCTCAGGTCATGATCTCACCGTCCGTGAGTTCGAGCCCTGCATGAGCTGCGCTGACAGCTCAGAGCCTGAAGCCTGCTTCAGATTCTGTGTCTCCCTCTCTCTGCCCCTTCCCCACTCATGCTTGCTCGCTCTCTCTCTCTCTCTCTCTCTGTCAAAAATAAATAAACTTAAAAAAAAAACTATAATCTGTTTAGGGCTTTACAAGCTTATAGATTCTAGTAGTCTAACAGTAAATATCATTTATTATTTTCTTGGTCTCATTTATACCTAAAAGAAGGATTGGATTTCTTATCTAATTATGTTGAGGCAATATGTTGCATTATCTGAGTAGAACGCACATGAAAATACTCATACATATATTCAGAAGAAATATCATAACACTTATAAGCATCATATGTAATATTCTTGACATAATTCAGCTGTTTTTTATCCCCCAACTTGCTACTAACCTGACATTATATATCTGCTTTGCATTATTTTTCTTAGTAAAACAAAAAAAGGAGGCTTTAGCAACGCAGCAATAAATTACTTTTTTTTTTTAAATTGTCTTTTGGCAATTAACTTTTTCTTATATTTTGAAAGGCAGGTATTGATATACAAGCAAATGCCGCTTTCAATATTAAAACAATCTAAGAAGTCTTCGTTGTATTCTTCAGGCTAAATTCCTTGTAAACATGTCCCTATTAAGATCAATTGCAGTGCCTTTCTCTTAAAAGGATTCCAAATAAACAACAGTAAATCATGAAGCTAGTTTTCCAGCATTGCAAATCTGCATAGGAATAACAGTAAACAGTATGTTGAAAACAATTCTCTGAAACTCTGGAGAATAAAGTCAATTCAGAGGACATGCAATAATGAGCTGCATTGCAAAGCTGGGATTAGGAGGGATACTTTTGCTTGGGAACAATATTTGATAGTTTTTTTTAGATTTATTTTTTATTGCCACATGGTTAAGAATTTTCTTTCAAAATAGTAACCAAAATGAAATTGAACATGTTTCACATCAAAATACAGCAGAGACAAATAAATGTAAATACATATTGTCTTAATCTAGTTAGATAAGCAATCTTTCTTGTAGGTGGAAGAAAAATGACAGCATTTACATTTGTGATGCCTGCCTCATGCAAATTCCTTACAATAGCAGTGTGATTCCATTTCTGTTAGGTTTAGAAATTGGCATACGCGAGGCAGGAAACTTTCTTTTGTTCTTTCTTATATATTAAGGAAAATTAATTAAAGGTACATTGTCAGCTCAGGTTTTGGCCATTCTTACCTCCATGTCACTGTGTTACGTTTTTTTTCTTATTTTGTTTGATGAGAAAAAAATCATAAAAATTTAAAAACTGAGGGATAATGCTATTCAAGAAATATGCACAATTTAATGTCTTTTCCGAAAAAAATTCCCCGAGGTGGTGCCAAAGAGAACACTCTATTTTTTAAAAAAGATACAAAAATTTATATTTTTAATGTTAAAACAGATAGTACCTCAGGCCAAGTGCCAAACCTTTTTCAATCTAGATCAAATCCAAAATAATTCCAAAAAATAGTAAATCCATAAGGAATGCTCTATAATGCTATTAACATCATTAAGTTTAAATCGTCTCCCAAAGTATAATTCTGGATTTACTGAGGGTTCTTGATAATGTAGAAACAGTCTGGTTGGTCAAGTGTATATATAAGCTGTCAACAGTCTAGTAATCTAGCTAGAAAATTTATTTGCAGCTCCTTATAATCTGTGGAGACTGAAATGAGAAGATGTTGATTTATCTTTATTAAATAATCTCATAACTCATAACTATTCCACAAGGCAGGGTACCAGATGATCATATATGCTTAATAAGGGAACAAAAATACCTGAAATTGTGAGATTTCACACTCTTAGAACATTAAGGGTTATATCCTTGATTTGTAGTCTTTCCTGCACAAAACTGCTGTTACAGAATTTCACTATTTTCAATACAGGCTAAAGAGAAAACCCAAACAAAAATTCCAACTCAACAAAGGGAAAAAACCCTGAATGATCATTTGTTTTGTTTTTTTTCTATAAATATCTTCTCATATATCTTAAAGGAATAGATATAATAATTTTACATTAGCCAAACGTTCTTCTTTTACCTTCTACTCACTGGAAGTAACTAGATAGGTATATAAGTAAATAGGTAGGCAGGTAGCTAGATAGGTGGATGGATCGGTAGATAGGTAGGTAGGTAGGTAGGTAGGTAGAGATAGATAGATAGATAGATAGCATGAATTATAAAATAAAATTTAGCAATTATACTCAAGGAGTCCAGTTGAAAAACTTTTGCTTTCTTGAAGTTTGTATTATAAACAAAATCGCCACGAAATAACCACAAGAGAATCTGTAGGTATACGTCAGTTCAGTGCTTTAGTGTGTATCCAGTTTTGTTTTTGTTTTTCTTATGGTCTTACATCTGTGACCACATTGTTCTTTCCAGCTAATGTTTTACTTGTTAGAGCATCGTTTTTGGAAACAGTGCAGCATGATTTTTCATTCCATGAATAAAATGTTTAGTGAAATGGGGTATTTTATGCTATGATAATTTTCCTGGCCAGACAGAGTGTAACAATAAACATTTGTTTTACTCCTGATCTCCACAACAGGAAGATGTCTGCCAAAATTATGGTTGTGAAAAGCATTTCCTCAGAAAGAGATAAGGATATAACCATGGATTTGGTTTTTTTTAAATTTTTTTCAACGTTTTTTATTTATTTTTGGGACAGAGAGAGACAGAGCATGAACGGGGGAGGGGCAGAGAGAGAGGGAGACACAGAATCGGAAACAGGCTCCAGGCTCCGAGCCATCAGCCCAGAGCCTGACGCGGGGCTCGAACTCACAGACCGCGAGATCGTGACCTGGCTGAAGTCGGACGCCCAACCGACTGCGCCACCCAGGCGCCCCAACCATGGATTTGATTGTATACACTAGTCTATAAAATGTATCAGAATAACCAGGCATCAGCCAAACTTTTCTTTCCTCTCTCTCTTTCTCTCTCTCTCTCTCTCTCTCTCGCCTTTCATCTAATAAAATACATGAACTTTGGGGGAGGAGAAAGCAGTAGAGGAATTTATCATACAGTTCTTACACGGTTGTTACATTAAGTGCTTTTCAAGACTTAGATCAATGTTAACACACATTTTGTTATAATGAAAATGAAAATAGAGCTTCTGACTGTGTGTTTGTAGAAAAGAGATTGTGTTATTCTCTAGGTCCTTTTCTACATAGGAAATTTCATTGATGATCTTACCTTTAAAAAATTTAGATGCTTTGCAATACATAGAATAGAAAGTCATTTTTCCCTCTGCTTGAAACTTTTAGTAAATAATTATGGTTCTTGATTGGATCCTTATAATTAGTAAGAGCATTTGAGGTCCACTATTTCTATTCTTAGTAGTCATAGAATAGTCAGACTATTCAAAGGCAGAGTGCCTGAAAGGGCAAACACTTATATGAGATGTGATTCTAGAATCAAAATTTCAAGGTTAGAAAGGACTTGCAGATCAAAATCCCATCTGCTTCTTAAATCTCTACTTGCACCTTTCTGCCCTTCCTTTGCTGCTAATAATGAGATGAATATTTGCTATTTCCTGTTGCATTCTATCTTGACTATCTTGTTTTTAGGTATTTTTTTTTAATATAAATTGAGTTGATACCTGTTAATGATGAAACATCTTGTTATCCTAATTCTACCTGATGTGAAAGTATAGTATAAGCGTAATTCCTTTTCCATATGATAATCTTCTAAAAATTTGAATAAAACTACCAGATTCCTGGATAATCCTCTCATCCACATGCTTAAAATTAGCCTCAACTTTGTTTCAACTTTGTCTCACTTCATACCCCATCCAATTCCTGGTTTTTCTCTTTGGACTTGGCCCAGTGTACCATTTCAAATGTGGAGCCCAGAACTGAGCACAGTTCTCCAGATTTAACAAGAAATAAAAGTGAAAAACAATGTTTCCTTTATAATTAGGATTTGGGAACTCTGTTATATCTCTTGATTTATAATATTATTCCACTCTTCTGGTTTCATGTTGATTTCCTCTCTAGTAGTTCCATTTTTTTTTCTTGAAAGTAGAATGTGAAAGCATATATGAAAGTTAAGCTGCATATTTCTTTAATTCTGATGCCACTTAATACCACCAAATAAGAGTTAAGTTTTTAACATATGAATTTTGAGTAGAAACATTCAGCCCATAACAAACCTGGGAGAAACCCCAACTAATATCATACTTCATGATGCAACTATGACAGCTTTTCCCTAAGATTAAGAAAAAGAAAGATAAACACTCTCAACCATTTCTGTTAAACATTTTATTATAGATTTTATGGAAGAAATTTCAACAACAGCAACTGTTGTAGACCCTAAGTCTAAAGTTCTTTTTTCGCCAGCAAAAGAGCAGATGCAGAATTAAAGCGAGAGATGGCTAATGTCTGGGAAAAGACAAGAGCCCCAAATAAGGGTCCTTGCCCCATTTTTACTAGGATCAGAAGACTTACAAATGTGTTGATGGATGTGCACAAAGGGACAATGAATTTGTGAACATTAACTTGTAGACATGAGGGAAAGGGGGTCTTGATGATATTTGGGATTAGAGGTTTGGGTTAATACAAAACAAAATCTGGCACGGGGCAGTTGGGAGGAAGGTTGTTTACAGTAGACGTGAGGCAGCACCTTTGTTTATCTTAGCTAGCCTAGGGCATGAGACAGGTAGGACAAATAACCTCAGGGTTGACAAGGCACCTTTTCTTTTTTAACCATCTCCTATCTGGGCTCCTTTGCCTGCAGTGCAGTGGTCCATAGTCCAATTCACCAATTTACCTAACCTGGCCCTATCCTCCTGTGAAAGCAGCTTTTCTGCTATAGTACTAAATTGGGGGTGCTTCTACCCTGAATATCTAATCTTGTTTATTTCATATATCTATGTATTGGGCACCTCTGCGCAGTTCCTATTTTAGGCCTTTCCCTATCCCTCCCTATTTTGGGGTGCCTTTGCATCTCCCTATTTCTGGCACCTTTGTGCCTCCCTATTCTTGGGGTGCCAATCTGGTTTATCCAAACTCGAGTGTGAACATATTATGACTTTGTATTTCTTTATGCTTTACCAACACATTGGTTGTAAGCATGGGGAATTCCTAAGCTTATCCCCCACAAGCAGCAGCAACAACAAACAACAAAGATACCCAGGGGTGCCTGGGTGGCTCAGTTGGTTGGGCATCCAACATCGGCTCAGGTTATGATCTTGTGGTGCGTGAGTTAGAGCCCCATGTCAGACTCTGTGTTGACAGCTCAGACCCTGGATCCTGCTTCAGATTCTGTGTCTTCCTTTCTCTCTGCTCCTCCCCTGCTCATGATCTCTCTCTCTCTCAAAGATAAATACAAATTTTTCAAAAATTAAAAAAAAAAGATAACCAAATTGGAATGGAAAGTGTAAATCTATGTCTATTTTCCAATGACATGATACTGTATATAGAAAATTCCAAGGACAACTCAAAACACTGTTAGAGATGATAAACAAATTGGAGATTATAGGATAACAATTTATATACAAACATCAATTATATTTGTGTATACTATCAATGAACAATCCAAAAATAAAACTAGGAAAACATTCCAACTACAACAACTTTAAAAAATAAAATATGTAAGAATAAACTTAATAAAAGAATTTTAAGACTTATACATTGAACATTAAAAAATGTTGAAATTAAAGATGATCTAAATATAAAAGAAATATATCTGTGTTCAAGGATTGGAATATTTAATATTATTAATATGGCAATATTACCCAAATTTATATACAGATTCAAACAATCTGTCTCAAAATCCTAGCTTTTTTTTTTCCCAGACATTGACAAGCCAATCCTAAAATTCATATGTAAATATAAGGGACCCAGGATACATGATACAAACTTGAAAAAAATTAAAGTTGTGTGATTCATACTTCTTGTTTCAAAATTTAACACAAAACCATCAAGTTTTAAAAGTAATCAAGACTGTGTGGTGCTACTGTACAGATGGATGTATTGATCAATGGAATAAAATTAGGAGTCCAGAAATAAATCCATGGGTTAGTGGTCACTTGATTTTCAACAGATGCTGAAACATCTCAGTGGGGAAAGGATGGTTTTTCTGCAAAAGTTGCTGGGACACCTGGATTTCCACATGCAGTAAAGGCATTTGAAACCCTACCTCACATCATATAAAAATTTTTCTTAGAATGGATCAAAGACTTAAAAGTGCAAAAGCTATAAAATTCTTATAAGAAAACATAGGTGTACATCTTCATTATCTTTGATTAGTCATTAATATCTTACATAATAATTAAGCACAAGTAACAGAAGAAAAAACTAGATAAAGTGTGCTTTATAAAAATTGAGACTTTTTTGCTTCAATGGATATTATTGATGACACTTCCTCAACTGACATAATGGGAGAACTGACAACTGACATAATGGGGGAAGGTATTTGCAAATCATATACAGTCCAGAATACATGAAGAGCTGTTATAAATCAAAAACAGAAAGAAAGACAACTTAATTTAAAAACTGGGCAAAGGATTAAAATAGAGATTTCTCTAAAGAAGATACAAATGGCTAACAAGCCCATGAAAAAATGTTTGGCATTTTATTCACTGGGGAAAAACAAATCACAACCATATTGAGGTACTACTTCACTTCTACCACGGTGGCTGTAATTTAATGGATAGTATCATGTGTTGGACAGGTTGTGGAGAAACTGGAACCCTCTTACATTGCTGGTGGGAATATAAAATGTATACAGAAATAAAATTGATTTTTATATATCAATTTCTATCCTATAATCTCCAGTCTGTTTATCAGCTCTAAGAGTGTTTTGGGTTGTCCTTAGAATTTTCTATATACAAATGTATTGTTTGGAAAACAATCTCACAGTTTCTCATAGGATGAAACATAGTTATTATATGACCCACAAATTCCACACATAGGTATATGTCCAAGAGGATTGAAAACTTATGTTTACACAAAAATGTGTGCATACATCTTTACATAGAATCCTTATTCATAATATTCAAAAAAATGGAAACTCAAATGTTTATTAAGAGGTGAATGGATAAATAGAGGTGGTATATCCATATTATATGATATTTTCAGTCCTAAAAATGAATGAGCTATGGATTCATACTGCAACAATAAAGAACCTTGAAACAGTATTCTAAATGAATAAGACCCAAGATAAAGGCCACATATTTTGTAGTTCTACTTATATGAAATAATGGGAAGAATCAAAGGGAGAGATTGAAAAAAAAAAATAGGATTAGTTGTTCCCAGGACTGAGGGAAGGGCAAATGAGGGTTGACTGCTAATAGTTAGGGGTTTTCTTTTTGGGGTGCTTAAATGTTCCGGGTGTATATAATAGTGATGGTTGCATGAATATATGAAAAAGCACTGAATTATCTACTTTAAAATGTTGAATTTTATGGAATGACTCTTGCCTCTAAGTTGTTCTTGCCTAGTAGACCATTTTTGTGGGCACTTAAGTATTCCTCTACATCTTTACTAACACAAAACTATCAGCAGTTTGGGGCGCTTTGTTTCAGATAGATAAACTTGTGTTACAAGTAGATGCTGTGGGTACTATGTACAGAAAGCCATTTTTTCTTTTTTCTTTTTTCTTTTCTCTTTTCTTTTCTTTTCTCTTCCTTTCCTTTCCTTTCCTTTCCTTTCCTTTCCTTTCCTTTCCTTTCCTCTTCTTTTCTCTTCTTTTCTTTTCACCTTGGTGTTTCCTCAAAGCCTTACCCTTCTTATGGTATTTCTGAAGTACACAGGTAAAAGGAAAGTTTGTATTATGGCCCTTTGAAAGAAAAATTTGGTTAGTTCCTGACAGGGGCCCAAACTGGACAAATAATCCTGTATGTAAAGGACAGTTTCATCTTGAGCGGGGCTATTTAAACACAATATAAATATTACTGTGTTAATATTTTATGTGCAAAATAAGGTAGGAAACATTTTTCCTTATGTCTTCTTCGCATAATAATAGTCTTAGTAAAATGAGGAGGGAAATGTATACCATTGTTACTTATTTAATATTTATAATATAAAGTAAAAAACATAGCAAGAGAGATGGGACAAGTTTGATCAGTCCAATGCACTGCTGTGAATTTTAGTGATGAAGTAGCTAATGTGAGGAACAGTAAACTGGCAAGAAAGAGCTGGACATGGTATGATCATTTTGATGATTGTTTTTTTCTCTACACCTCTTATCGTTATGTTTAATTTTGTTGATACATATGAAAATGCTTGCATCCGACTATTCCCCCCAGACACTCTGCTAACATAACATTGCCCGAGGTCCTGACACCTGCTTTTTAAAATATCCATGCACTTTAAATAGGTACTTGGATTTATTTTCTAATCAAATAATAATATACTTGACATGAAACTAGAGTATACAAACATGATGCATCAGGCAGTTTGATTAATCATATATTCCTATGAAGTGGGATTTTTCCAGGAGCACAAAAGAGTTGCTCCTACTTCTTAACATATTCTACACACAAACATAACAATTTATTATGGATTAATCAATGACCGTTAACATATGAAAGATCTTAAAATGTTCCCAGTGAAAAAGCTTCTTTAACTTCCAGAAGTTTACTTAATGTGAAATTTTTTAAAGCCAGAATTCTTGATGATGGTGTGATAACCCCTAGGGAACATATATTTGCAAGGTTGAGTACATAGCATTTCAACATATATCTGTTTTCACAAAACCTGGAGTGTGGTGTGCAACAAAATCATGTCATCAAATAAAGTTATGCTGAAAATAATATGAGGGACTACTGTAAAGGACATGAGTCAAAAAGGTTAAAGACCTTTGCCATCTAAGGAATAGATCACTGAAACTGCCTCTAGATATTAGTCTCACCCTCTACCTTCATTCATCTTTTTCATTCTTTATACCTCTGATAAATTGGATATCCTGAAATACTTCTTTTGTAAGACCTATAAAATCTTAAAATAATGATAACATTTAACACTTATATAACATCTTTATGTACATTATCTCATCTAATCTCTACAATAACCCTATATATAAGGCAGGCAGGACAGGTATTATGATGCCTTTAGCAAACAGGAAAACCAAGTCACGGAGATATAAAATTACTTATTAGAAATAGTTCAGATACAAATAAGTTGAAGGTAAAAGTATGGAAAAACACATATCAAGCAGACTGTGATCAAAAGAAATGTGCATTAGCTGTATTAGCACCAAACAAAGTAGACTTCAGGCAGCAAACATCAAAAGGTATATTTTGTAATGATAAAAAGGTCAAATCACCAAGAAGCCATAACAATACTAAGTGTCTATGCATCAAAGCTTCGAAATAAAGCAAAACCTGTTAGAAATTAAAGGAAAAAAATTGGTCAAATTCACAATTATATAAGGGATTTTAACACTTCTCTTTCAGTAAGTGATAGAAATAATAGATGGTTAGTAAGAACATAGAAGACCAGAAAAACTCTACCAAACACATTTAAGCTAATTGCATTTATCAAACGCACCATAGAATAGCACAGTAGTACACATTCTTTTTAAGTGCACATGGATCATTCACCAAAGTAGACCTAATCCTGGGCCATAAAACAAGCCTTATTAATTTTTCAAAAATTGAAATTAAACTATGCTTCCTGGACCTAGTAGATTTAATGTGTGTTAAAGAACTTGATCTATAGTTTAAAGCCCCAAAACCAAAAACTTCATGTATAGACAGTTTCACTGGTGAATTTGAAAAAAAAAAAAAAAAACCAAAGATATATTATAAATTCTATATTTATATGACAATATTCTGTATATATTGTATCAAACTTTCCCTGAAAATAGAAGAAATAGGGGTACTTTCCAGTTCATTTTATGAGGGTGTAATGACCTCAGCAAAACCAGAGAAAGACATTTCAAGATAAACCAACTACAAGACTCTAAATCATTCCTCTTGAGCATAAACACAAAATTTCTCGAAGCAATCTTATTAAAGAGAACCCAGTGACACATAGTATAGATAGTACATCATAGCAAAATATATTTATTTCATCCTATGTGTGCAAGGTTCATTTAACAGTTGAAAATTAAACAATGTAATTTATCATATCAATGTACTAAGTAAGTATAACCATATGATGATTTCAGTAGATGCAGAAAAAACAAAACAAAACAAAACTTAACCCCATCCATAAAAAGAAATTAACAAACCTCTCAACCAGCTAGGAATATGAGGGAACATTTTCAACATTAAAAAGGGCATCTACAAACAACTTGTGGTTAACGACAATAATAAAGTATATTTATTCACCAGTTAAAAGACATTTAGTTGGTTTTCATTTTTTTGGCAATTATGAATAAAGTACCTGTAAATATTCACACACAGATTTTGTGTGTATGTACGTATTAACTTCTCATGAGTAAATATCTAGGAGTGGCTTTTCTGGCACATCTGATAAATGCATGTTTAACTCTGTTAGAAACTTCCAAACTATCTTTCAGTTTTCATTCCCACCAGCAATTTCTGAGCATCTGAGGTCTGCATCCTTTCCAGCATTTGGTGGATTATGGATAACAATCCTACAATATCCCCTTGTCTTTCAGCGTCTTGTAGAGATCCTTGATCCTTGAATCAATCCCTCCAGGAGGGATCTTTATATATTGTGGAAAAGGGATTTCCTGTGAGGTCTAAATTTCTTACGAGGTGTGTGTGACTCTTCTTGCTGGGTTCTTCACCTGATTGCTAGTGGGCATGATCTCTCCTTTCAGGAGGAGCTGCGTTCCCTTTCCCTTAGATAACTCTTGGCTGTTGTCTGCTCATTAGTCATCTGATAACTTTTCCCGTATGGTGATCTTCCACAACACTTTGCTGGACATTATTTAACGTAATGAGGAGACTTGGAAACAACTGACAACTGGGAAACCATGAGAGTTCTAGCAGCAGCATAGCCTGCCCTGTTCTGTACCATGTGAAAGGGTGGATTTAAACTTCTACCACACATCCCCTGTGAAAGGCAGGCAGTCACTCGAACAGTAACAGACCTCCTCCTTTAGATGTGTTTGATGCTTTCCTGGAGGCTATAGGTGGTTATTGAATAAGAACAAGAAATAATTTATGCAAATCTTTTCAACTCTCTTCAGAAGATGAAGTATCTTCCCTCAAAGGCTACTCCAGACTCCAAGCAGGTAGAAAGTTCCTATCTCTCTTATTGCGGGTTCCTAAGATGCTGTAGCTTATTATACATATTCAGAACATTTACAGATAAAGCAAATGGTGTCATAGAGTACAGGTCTTTTCCTTTGTGGAGAAATGTTCACTGCCCCACATTGATAAAACTCTATAGAATCAATTGTAAGCGTAAAAATTATTGATTTGATTCATATTTTAGGGGGAAACTATATGCATTTATAAGTTCTATTACATTTGTTTATGAAGCTGAAAGTGCTTGTTACATTGTTAACCATTAGGGTTATAATGCTGCTACTAACAGTTATGTATCTGACATTTTGTAATACTGCTGGAGACTTTTGAATGCAAAACTTCTAATCTTACAGATGTTAAAAATACACTCAGTAGCAAAAAATATATCGTTTTCAGAATTATCCAATAGTGCCTGAAACTTTCAAATTAAAAACTTCTACTCATACATATATAAAATAGATATATTCAGTAGCAAAAATCTTGATATACTTTTGTGTATCAAACCATGCCATCATCTAAAAGATGGCTATTAGTTTTTCTCCTCCTCCTCCTCCTCCTTCTTTTCTTCTTTTATAAAGAGTAACAGAGACTTGTAAAATGCATGGATGAGATGAAGGAGATATCTTTCTTTTTAAATTCTTAGAGGAACTGATGATCATCTTAATATTTCAGCACCATGGCAGTTGAATGCTTCTCTGGCAAGGGACCCCTAAACCTTAGGGGAATTGTGTTTGTGCTCTCCTGACCAGCAGCAGAAGAAAAGTGGTAGGACAAAAGCAGATGTGAAATGGGAAGAGGCCAGTGCCTTAGTTCCCCTTCAGGCTGTGTGTTCTGTGGTTGTCTTCAGACCTGAAAACAAGTGTTTTGAGTTGTGTGAGAACAAACGCTTTGGCTTCCCCGATAAGCCACATGGAATGTTCATCAATGAACCGAATTGACCACAGTAGAAGTTTCTCCACCAGTAATATTGCAGGGGCATAAGAGGTAAGGTCTGCTCCTACACAGGGACCTTTACTCTTTTTGACTGATACAGCCTCCTTCAACAGTCCACAATTACTAGTAACCATTTGTTCACCAAGTGCAATATCTAACACTGTTTTCCAGTTCTACCATCTTGAAACTCGATTTTCTCTTGGCCTTTATAACATTATACCCACTAAACATTCTTCTATCCAGGTTGCTGTGTCCTTTTGACCCCTGAACATAACACGTTCCTAAAACTCCATCCTTTGTAGTAGTATTATAGTGGAAAGAATGCAGTTTTTGGAGCCACCGCAACTGTGTTTAATGCTGAGATACATCACTTAGTAGCTGGGTGACCTCTCAGAGCCTCAGTTTTCTCAACATCACTTATTTTCATTCCAGTGCACCTCCTTATTTTATGCAGATCTAAGTTTCTGACCTATGCCATTTGCATTCTCTCTAAGGAACTTTATTTTAACATTTCTTGTAGGCAAATCTACTGGCAACAAATTCTCTCTATATTTGTTTGTCAGAGGTCTTTGTCTCTCATTTTTGAAGAAGGGTTTCCCATGGTACAGAATTCTAGGTTGTTTTACTCCCTTTTTTGGTACATTAAATATTTCACTCAATTCTCTTCTTGCTTGCATGGTTTCTTAGTAGTAAACTCTTAGCCAGTTTGATCAAAAAGAAAAAGGAAATGACCCAACTAAATAAAATCACAAATGAAAGAGAGATCGCAACCAACACTGCAGAAATACAAACAATAAGGAGAGAATATTATGAGCAATTATATGCCAATAAATTAGGCAATCTGGAAGAAATGGACAAATTCCTAGAAACATATAAACTACAAAAACTGAAACAGGAAGAAATAGAAAATCTGAACAGACCTATTACCAGTAAAGAAATTGAATCATTAACAAAAATCTCACAACAAATTAGAGTCCACGGCCAGATGGCTTTCCAGGGGAATTCTACCAAACATTTAAAGAAGAGTTAACACCCGTTCTCTTGAACATGTCAGATACAATTCTTACCTTTGCTTTACTCTAGGCAAGTTGTTTCCCATGCCCCACTTCCCCTCAGCTTCTTGCAGGATGTTTTTCTTATCTTTGATTTTCTGTAATTTGAAAATTACATGCTTAAGTGTAGTTTTTTTGTTATTTATCCTGCTAAGTGGTCTCTAAGCTTCCTGGATCTGTGATTTTTTTTGTCTGAGGTTAATTTGGAGAAATTCTTAGTTGTTATTGTTTCAAATATTTTTTTTATGTCCTTTTCTCTCTTCTTCTGATATTCCCATCATGCGGACGTTACACTTTGTGTAGTTGACCCACTCTTCTTGGATATTTTCTTCTGTTTTGTTGTCCTTTCCAGTCTTTTTTTTTTTTTTTCTATTTTGCTTTTCAGTATTGGAGGTTTCCTTTGAGATGGCCTCAATCTCAGAGATTCACTTTTCAGCCATATACAGCCTACTAGTAAGTCCATCAAAGGCATTCTTCATTTCTGTTAGAGCTTTTGATTTCTAGCATTCCTTTTTCATTCTTAAGATTTTCATCTCTCTGCTTACATTGCACATCTGTTCTTTCATGCTGTCTACTTTACCTGAAACAATCACTAGCAGAATAATCATAGTTGTTTTGAATTCTTGGTCTAATAATTCCAGCATTCCTGAGATATTCTTTTCCTATTGTACATTCTTGGCACCTTTGCTGAGATCACTTTGCTGTAAATGCATGGAATTATTTCTGGGCTGTCTATTCTTCTGTTCCATCGTGTCTATTCTTATGCCAGTATCATAGTGATTTAATAGTTCAAACAGTTTGGTTTTGTTTGGTTTTGTGGAGAAGGTTTTTTTCTCTACATCATGTC
This sequence comes from Panthera leo, assembly GCF_018350215.1. Classification (NCBI taxonomy): domain Eukaryota; kingdom Metazoa; phylum Chordata; class Mammalia; order Carnivora; family Felidae; genus Panthera; species Panthera leo. Next base: position 19,681,296 of record NC_056682.1, on the reverse strand, counting down.
ATTTGAAAATACTAACAGTTCTACTTCTTCCTTTTCAACTTGCATGTCTTTTATTTATTTTTCTTGCCTAATTGCCGTGGTTAGGACTTCAAATAGTTTGTGGAATAAAAGTGGTCAGAGTGGGCACCCTTGTCTTGTTCCTGATTCTAATGAAAAGCTTTTAGATTTTACTTTTGAATATGGTGTTAGCTGTGGGCTTATCATATATGACCTTTATTGTGTTAAGGTATGTTCTCTCTATATCTGCTTTGTTAAAAGTTTTTATCATAAGTAGGTAGTGAATTTTGTCGAATGCTTTTTCTGCATCTATTGAGATGATCATAATATTTTATTCTTCATTTTGTTAATGTGATGTATCACACTGGTTGATTTACAGATGTTAAACAATCCTTGCATCCCTGGAATAAATCCAAGTTGATCATGGTTTATAATCCTTCTATTGTTGTATTGAATTTGGTTTGCTCATATTTTGTTGATCATTTTTGTGTCTATATTCATCACATATATTGGGTTGTATTTTTTTTTCTGGTGACATCCTTAGAGGCTATCTTTTTAAATACTCTCTGAGAAACTGTAACTAATTTAGGACAGTAGTGGACCTATCTGAGAAACTGTAACTAATTTAGGACAGTAGTGGACCTAAGAGGTACAAGTGGCCACTTGTCTTTGACATCTTCTGTGCCTTGTCTTCATTCACTTGCTCTTAATTTTGCTCTAACTTTGGTAAAGCAGCTAAATACGGATATTTAGCCTGATGATATTTTGTCTCAACTGCACTAGATATTTTTTGCCATCCAATACCACTGTGTGAGACCACTGTAGAATTCTACTCAGACAATCTGAGGCATGCACTAACTTTGGAATAAAAACCCTTGGGGAAGGGACACTTGGGCGGCTCAGTTGGTTAAGCATCCAACTATGGCTCAGGTCATGATCTCGAGGTTCGTGAGTTTGAGCCCCACGTCAGGCTCTGTGCTGAAAGCTCAGAGCCTGGAGCCTGCTTTGGATTCTGTGTCTCCCTCTCTCTCTGCCCCTCCCCCACTCATGCTCTGTCTCTCTCTGTCTCTCAAAAATGAATAAATGTTAAAAAAATTATAGAAAAAAGTTGGGGAAATCCTCATCTAATAGAATACAAAATTAGTAGCTGAAAGTTTCCATTATTCCATGTTTCAGTCAGACAAATGTTAATTTATGAAACACATCTTACATGTTTTAGAGTTCCCTGAAGGAAATGTGTCTAGCTGCCCAGGTGACCAGGATTATCTTTGCATTGCCTTTCCTTTTCCCCCATTTTACTCTTCCTGCTCCACTCAAAACCTGTCCCCATAGCTTGCTTCCCATAGTAAACTACATGTATGCAAACCTGTAGCCCACATTTTGCTTTGTGGTAGGGTGGGATGAATCCAAACTAATACATCTATGAATAAGATGGCCATAAAACTCATTTTCTAAATCTTTAAGAGTGAAAAGAGGCACTAATTAATAATTAGGTAAGAAAAACTAGTATAAACAAGGACTGTCATAAGCAAATAGGGACACATGGTCACCCTGTCTGGAAAATACAAATATCAGGTATAAAAAATAACAAATTTATAGACTTGAAATTATCAACATAAGTATGGAAAATAATAAAATGAATGAAATATCAATGTAATGTAACATAAACAAGACTAATTAAAAATTTTTTAATGTTTATTTTTGAGAGAGACAGAGACAGAGTGCAAGCGGGGGAGGGGCAGAGAGAGGGAGACACAGAATCTGAAGCAGGCTCCAGGCTCCAAGCTGTCAGCACAGAGCCCGATGCGGGGCTCGAACTCACGAACTGCGAGATGATGACCTGAGCCGAAGTCGACACTTAATCGACTGAGCCACCCAGGCGCCCCAACAAAATTAATTTTTAAAGTGACTGAACTATAATATTTTATTCCTTTATCTACATACCAATGTCCACTTAAACAAATTTCCACATTGTCAAAAAGGACACAGGATTTGAAGCTCTTATACTCTGAAAGCATTCTGATTACTAGTAGATTTCCTTTTGTAATGATAGGATATCATAAGAAATATTTACACTGACCACTGAGTCAATGGTCCCCGTAATACTTTTGTGCCCAGCGTTGAATTAGAGGACTTAATTATTAAAAACAACAACAAACAAAAAACAACAGCAAGAACAAAATAGCCCTTGGGGAAAATTACCTATTCTCCCCTGTATCATTCTTTTCTCTTAACCTGTAAACCCTTGGAAGGAAGGGACTATGTATTTAATTATTTGTAAATAGTAAGAATTTCAGAATGTGCAAGAGAAGTTATTTTCTGTTGTTACGTTATTAGAGATTCTGTATTCATAAGATCCTGGTAAATCTCATGTGAGACCCAAAGATGAGATATATTGGAGATTGTAACCAATATTTCGAATTAAACTCTTTATCAAGTCTAAGAGACAATGTATAAATGCTAACCCTTAATATCCATAGAATATTTTAGAGAGAAAAAAAACTCTGAGGGAAAAATAAATCCCAGCAATATTGGTTGGATATCAACGGATTTATTTTTATCCATAGAGTGAGTTCTTTCTGCCCGTCTGCCCAATACAAGTATGTATATACATGTGTGTGTGCGTGCACGTGTGTGGAGGGAGCTAGAATAATGCTGGTAGCAATAGTACCACCTTCAGGAAGGGAGACAATGCTTATGGTAAGTGAACAGATGATGTAACCAAGCTTCAACAGGAACCACAACTACCACATTAAAGTGGCCATATCAGTATGATGGATAGGAATTCCATTAGGTTCTGGAAATATCCCAGAAAGAACAACGTGTTTGTGTGTGTGTGTGTGTGTGTGTGTGTGTGTGTGTGTGTGTGTGTCTGTGTGCAGCCATAATCATCCTTCAGAGAAAATGTGTAATGATGTGTAATAATTCTCTTCAGAGGAGGATGCGATTAGTAAAGGTGACGTTCTTATCTTTACATTGGTGAAAACTCAGCCAGAGAGCATCATTATGTGTTCCTGGAAAATACACACTAGTACCAGAAACTCTGCCAAGACTTAGCACTGTGTTCTTTGTATACAGTTCTTTGTATATAGTATATGCTTATAAAAAGTTACTGATAAGGAGGATATTGGAGTAATATTAGCTCATTAGAACAACGAAACAAATAATATTACTTTCTAGGATATATGCCAGAAACAAATATATTGCTTAGTATACTATTTGCCTGGATTGTAACAAAGTGATACAGAAGCGACCTAGAATATCTGGATCCTTAAAGAAAGAAAGAGAAAGAACAGTTTTAGGAAGAGACAGAGAGATACTTACAAATGGTGAGAGGAATAAGAAAACTGGAAACCTCCACTATAAATGCATTCAGAATATATTCCAAGGTACAGTTGCCATACTACCTACATTTGATTGCGTGCTAAGGAAAATGTTACAACATTACAAAGTCATTAATCTGAATTCATCAAAGCAACAACTAGTAGACCTAGTCTGTACCAGTATACCAAAATAATAATACTCTTCACTCATAATCTCCCAAGGGGGCATTAGAAATTCAAGTTATATTGGTAGCAGGGGCTGGAAGCAGACAAACAAAAGATTGCCAAGTGTAGTAATTGGAATTTTCTTAATGACTCCATAATAGATGCCCAGAAAATTGTTGATTGCCTGGAACAGGACTGCTCATTGGCCAAATAAAAACTCAGGGCTTATTGCCAAATTAGTAGCACAAGACTCACCTGATTCATTCCCCTGTCCCAACCTGCAGATTGCGTTCTCCATTTTGACAGATATTTCATGAGGAGTTGTGCATACAAATACATCTTTATAGACTTATAAAAACAAGCAATTCTGGGATTTTTTTATAGGACCAAAATAAGCTTATCAGATTCAACAAGAATGCATCTTGAAGATAAACTGTTTTGGATATGGTTTCGAATTACAATTACATATTAGCTATTCAATGTTTTATCTTAAAATTTTATTTTAATATATCTAGGTCCCTAAAGTACAATTCCCTCCCTTCCATAATACTTTCTAATTATTCCTGCCTATGTTCCATGTGTGATAAATGCTACTTTAGTTTCTGGATTACAAATTTATTATGACTGACGGGAAAGTTTTTTGAAAATTTTCCATTTTATTTTTGACCTTGTTTTACACAGCAAGATATCCTCAAAATATTCCACAGTTTAAAAAAAAAAAAAAGCTATCAGCAGACCTATTTTGATTTGGACTTGTCTATATTTTAAGGTGTGTTTACCTTGGAATGGGCCTAACCTCTCATAATTCTTGCTGGCCTGTTTCCCTGCTGCTGCCTCCAACTCCAGGTGTTTATGGAAAAGTTTAGCACTTTAAAATGTTGACTGGTCTGATAACGTCTTCATTCAGAGTTATTTTAAAGCAGGCAGAAAAGGAACCTCAGCTGAACACCTGGCAGCTTAATCTTCTTATTTACTACCATGACTAGAACACACGTATATACAAAAATAATCGCCTACCATGTTTCAGGACTTCCCAAGGGTTTATTATTGGAGATGCTGCATTTCCATAAGAGTGTGAATTCCAGAGTCAGAGCTCTGAGGTTGGATTCCCGGCTCTGCTCTTTGCTAGCTGATTGGCCTTGGGAGAGTTTCTTAATCTCTCCACAACAGGAGTCCTCAAACTATAAAACGGGATTAAAACAGAACCAATCACATAAGGTCATTTCCAAAGTAAATGTGACAATCACTGGCGCATAACGTATGCTCAATGTTAGCTACTCTTGTTTCAGCCCCACCATTCAGAAAAAGGATAACCATTCTTTGACAGATGCAATTCACATACTATAAAATTTGCACTTTAAAAGTATACAGTTTGGTGGGTTTTGTACATTGACAAAGTTGTGCAACCATCACCACTAAATCTAAAATATGTTCATCCCCCCAAAAAGAAAGCCTGCATGCATTAGCAGTCAGTCACCATTGTCTCCTCATTCCAGTCCCTAATATCACTGATCTATCCCTTTGGGTTTGCCTATTCTGGACTTTGTGAATAGAGTCATAGAGTACGTGGCCTATGCCTGGCTTCTTTCACTTAGTATATTGTTTTTAAGGTTCATCTATGTTGTGGCATGAATCAGAATTTCATTTTTTTCTTGAATAAACAGTATTCCCTTATATGGCTATCCAGTGTCCTGGGCCTAGAACAATCTGCTGTATGGAAGCTGGGTGCTGAGCTGATGCTTGGTCCAGGATTCCTCTTCCTTATTAGGAGAAACCTTTCCCCATTCTGGGCGTATGGCTGACTACCTCATATTGCTTCAGTGTGTGCCTCACATGCACCTTGCCAGATTTGCGGTGCATCTGCCCCTCCGAGAAGGGAGTAGGACATCACTGCAACAGGAGAGGGGTGTATGCAGTCCACTGCGCATGTCAGCTGTCAGGAGGGACCGAGGACCGTGGGAGGCCAACACGCTACAGACACGGATCTTGCTACATATCTTCTCCTTTCTGTGACGAAAGCATTGTTGTAACTCGTGCCTTTTGTGTTGAGTCCTTCTTGGTCACTCCAGATATATAGAAGATGCCTTGGGCTGGGTCTGTGATTGGTAGTGTTATGATCTTTGCCATCTTCCTCACAAAAGGAGTCCTCACCTGGGATTGGTAGCTGAGTCTTCATGCTCCACAGTTTGCGTATGTGTACATGCAGATGGCAAAGAACATATATGGAATATTCTTTGTGTTTAATTTTTCCATTATATAGCATATTATGGAATGTTTAAACTCGTGCATCTAGAAAAGGTTTAAAGTGCATTGGCATTCAGCTAGAAGCAGGAGTTGAGATTTTCATAAAAAATTCAGACTCCAACATTGGTCTGGACTGACAAGGTGATTAGTAATAGTATTTGGAGTTCTTCCTATCATAGGTTATCACTCAAGATTTCTGCCCATCATTAGGGCCCTTGAAATCAGAACTGTTTGTGCCGTGTTCATTGGCCTATAGCATGAGCTGCTTGGCTACCTGTCTGAGTTTAGTGATCCAAAACATAAATAACCCCAGAGCTGAAACCATGACTTTTCATATCAGTGGTCTTGTCAGAAAGGGGCTAGGTTGGTCATGCATTGAGTGAATCCACCTCGCTTTAGTCAGGTGGAGTAGAGACACTGATATAGGAATATGGCCCAGGTGATGTCTTAAAGGCTAGAGCTGTCCTCTTTCCAATTTCCATTCTTTAAGGGTATTCATGTAATGCCTTTAAATTCAGTTAAACAAACAAACAAAAAGATCTCAATAGTTCTCTTCTCAGTCTTTCTTCTCAGTTCTTCTCAGTCTTTCTTCTCAGTCTTTCTTCTCAGTTCTTCTCAGTTCCTGTCTCGAAAAAGCCCTTAACAAATGAAATTATGTTCAGTGCATGTTGGCAGTTTGTCCAATTGGATCAAGTATAGTCTGATTTGGGGCCCTGAGTGAGTGAAGGCCTGTAAGAGGAAGACACTGACTAGACTGAATTTTGCACAATAGTCTCTATCTTTGTGCTGTGTCAGGCAGACTGGAGGGGCTGAGAGCTCTTTATAACCCTATAATGTCAGCCATCACAGTGTTGTACCAGGATTATGTGCTACCATTGTGATCTAAGGTCAGGACTTCAAGTTTAAGATCCACATGCTGACATAGCCTCTACAGCATTTGAATAAAGGTGGAATGTTTGGCATAAACGAGGTTATTCAATAAGGAGTTTAAAAGGCACTTACACCATTACATACACAACCCTGTGATGGTCTTGTTTTCAACTTTCTTTTTTCCAAGTCTATTATTGGAATAAATAGCAGTGTGTGTGTGTGCATGTGTGTGTGTGTGTGTGTGTGTGTGTGTGTGTGTGTGTGTGTATAATTTTAACCTTGTGATATAGGTTTTTTTTTTTATCTCATTAGTTTCAAAAGACAAGTAAGTTTTTGGTACCTATACTGAGGAAAACCCTTTTAATACAATCCTCATAAAGCTAAATGTAGTATTTAGGAGAGGATGCTAGTTCCAACGATGGAAGATGAGATTTGGATTAAATCTGAGAGATTGAGCTACCTTCTGAAATGATCTTTAGACTTTGCTTAAATCATGCCTTGAGATGCTTTATTTTACTGATAAGGGTTAATATCTTAAAACACCTTTTAAAAGGAATACTTTGACTCTATCCTGGTGTAGGAATATAAGTATAAAGGATTAAGTGAAAACTCTTAATCAATACAATTTAAGTAAAGTTTTTGCATGATATTTTTGTTTGTATAGGAATGCTTTTTTCTTTTTATTTCTTTTACATTAGTAGTATAATAGGTGGGCACAGGGAATTCTATTATCTAGAAGGCCAATAAATAATTTTTTTAGCCACTTAAATCATATTAATAAAAATTAGCTTTAATTCTGTAAATGAATAACCAATTTTCAAGTAACTGTAGTATTACAATAAGGATATTTACTAATGATGATGTTTTTATCATCATTTAATCTTTGTTGTGTGTTTTTTTTTCTGAAACCCTTTGTAGAGTTAATGAATTTAATATTTTTAGGACATCAAAAAGAAGTAAGTACTTAGGGGTGCTCAACCTTAAAGAAGGGATGGATTACAGACAATTATTCTGGAAATATCTTGATTTCCACAGTATGATCAGGATCTTTTTTTTTTTTTTCTTATGAGAACTCTCATCTGACGGGGCCAGAGGGGTCTGACCTCGTAGAGAGATGTTTACCCTGAGAATCCTGGATAGTGGGATAATACAACATCAGATTGCAGTTGTTTACTTACAATGCCAAAGAGATTACTACCTATGTTTTCTTCTGAGAGTTTTATGGTTTCAGGTCTCACATTTAGGTCCTTAATCCATTTTGAGTTTATTTTTGTTTATGGTGTAAGAAAGTGGCCCAGTATTGTTATTTTGCAGGAAGCTGTCTCGTACAATTTATTGAAGAGGATGTCTTTTCCCCATTGTATGTTCTTGCCTCCTTTACCATTGAGGAATTGACCATATATGCATGGGTTTGATATTGGGCTATTGTTTTGTTCCATTGAAATGTCTATTTTTGTGCCAGTACCATACTGTTTTGATTATTACAGCTTTGTAGTCTGTCTTGAAATACGGGAATGTGATACCTCCAGCTTTGTTCTTTTTTTCTCAGGATTGCTTTGGCTATTTGGAGTCTTTTCTGGTTCCATATAAATTTTACTATTATTTGTTCTAGTTCTGTTAAAAGTACTGTTAGGGATTGTGTTGAATCTGCAGATTGTCTTCTGTCATGATTAGATAAGAGCTGCTATAGGTCAAGAAGGTGAAATTTAACATTTCAACCCACCTGTCTGCCTCTGCTGAGGTATCTGTGCCATGAAAGAGGAAATGGACTGGAGTAGGGCTAGGACTAAGAACTGGGACAGTCATATACTTTTGAAAGCTTTAGCTGATGAAGAGCATAAAGATTTATACCAAATTTATCCCGTGTAGATAGAATACCTATTAAATGTGAAATCTACCATTGTTTGTTTCTTTCTTTTAGGCTTACAAGCTAATCAGTCATTCCTTAGTCATGAACTGTATATTTAGACCAAAAAAGGAGTTTTAAGAGACTTTTCTTTCTTCCCTTGTCAATTAACATGGGAGTGCAGATGTGTGAAAGTGGGCAAATAAAATCCTAATATCTCTTGACCGTCTACCATGTGCTGAGCACTAAGCTTTGTGCTTTATTTAATTTTATTTAACCTTCATAATGAAATTGGTACACTTATACTCATTTTCTAGATGATCAAACTGACAATATAAAAAGTGAGGCAAC